>NW_009635465.1:0-37367 GCF_000690535.1 Cariama cristata | reverse complement strand
CCTGTTCTGTTCGTGTGTTGTTCCGGTGTTGTAGGGACCGGGATTACATAACTGCCTACGGAGAGAGCCGCTGCGAGATTACACGATGCAGATTAGAGATTACGTTGATTCAGCAGATTGTCCTGTGCATGTCTGAGAAAGATTACACCAGCAGAGTTAAGAATACCCGTTTGCTGTGGTAAGCTGTGGTTTAAGTAAAACAAATTAACTCAATACAAAATTAAATGCAAAAAAAAAAAAAAAGGAAGTAAAAAAAACCCCAAGTTAAGAACGTGCTTTAAATGACAAAATTAAAAAAAAAAATACCGAAATGCAAGTTTTAACAGTTCTCTCCCATATGCTGAGCTGCTGTGGAATAGCTGGTGTTGGCAGCACTCACTTATTACTGTCTGGGTGATGTTTAGCTTAAAAAAATCAAAATCGGTATTATGAAGACTAGCTACATTAGCTTCCTGGTGACAACCATGTAAAAGTAAATACCTAAACTCTTATCATACATATTTTTTAGTATCTCAAAATTATTTGAGTGATATTGGTCTATCTTATTAAATGTCGGTGTGCTAAACTGTCTCCTTGAATTCCAGTTTGTAATACAGATTTTTTGAGTTCTGATTTTTGATCTGATTACTGACATTTGAGAGCTGACATTCTGATGGACACTATATTTACCACTGAGATATGAAAATAATTAATCACACAGTGAGAACATTTAAGTTGTATTACATTTCAGTTGATTTCTTAGAGAGTTTAGGGATGAAACTTGGTAGCGAAAGTGCCATAGAAGAAACCAGTAAGTACACAGAATGAAAGAATGATGATGTGGGGTTTTTTTACCCCAAGCTTGATAGTGATTTTTTTATTAATTCCCCCACATAAGCACACACAAGCTCAAGACTGGAATCTCTGTCTCAAAACTACAAATATGTAGTATGACTACAGTAATTACATTTGACAGAAGCCTCAACTGAAATGTAGCTTTGCCAACTTCTGCATGAATATCTCCTACAGTAGAACTGGGGTTTCAGATGGTAATTAGCAGTTGGTTGCAAACTACTTATGAAATTTTAAGAATGGAAAGTTTTCCCTTAAATTTACTGTAATGTCTCAAATTGTGATTTCAACATCATGACAACAGTTTTACCAGCTGTTTTAGTATGTAATTAATCCTAGACATACTTCGGTGGTTAAAATCAAAATGTAAACCTAAATTTTTGCTGTAGGCATTCCTAAGACAAGAGGACTCAGTCACTTGTTGTCATTTCAGAAAACTGTAATGGAAAGAATTTTGAACAACTGTATTTAAAAAATTCACCTGTCAATCACAAGCCTGTTGAGACTTGTAAGCTATTTGGCATCTGCCTTCGCTTCTGTCTTTTGTTAGAGTTCCTTCACGTTGTGGCTATCCCATCTTAAAAGAAACTTTCTGTGTGTAAAGTTGAGTAACACGTTGTCCTTATACAAATTTGTTGTAATACCTCATCTTGAATTCTTCCTTATTGAGACCTCCATTTGTTTCAGGCAGTTTGATGGGGTTTTTTTCTGACACCTCATGATTTTTCTGTGCTAAAATCAGTTATGAGCTTCATATGATAAGGGTATTAGAAGTTACCACCTAGATAAGAAAATAAACAGACTCCTTTTAACAAGACTTCAGGACAGTTCCTGGCTCTTGGAGAAAATAAGAGGCATAGACTACTAACTGTTTGATAGATATCAAGGACACATCTCAGAAAGAAATTTATGTTTAATTAGGCTACTAAGCAGATAGTGCCATTTTAAAAATTTTTTTCCCTTCATTGTTTTCACGACACAAATATTTGAACTCGGTATTGGGGCAGAATGAGATTTTTACCTCTTTTGGATTTTAAAGAATACATAATGCAGTAAAATCCCATTCTTGAAGACAGCTGTAAGGTGCAACTTAATCTACATGAACAAACAATGTATATTTGAAAGAGCCATGTGACTGAAATGATCTTCTTTATTTTGGGGGAGAGTTTATATAGAGATTAATTTTAAGCATGTTTGAATAGCAAAGAACCATTAAAAAAAAAAAATCATTATTCAGTGCTTTCTTTTTATCTGCCTGTGCTCATTAAGACTTCCAGTTATTGTCTTTTGGGGATACTGCATCTCATGGATGCTTAGAATAGTTAGCCATTAAAAGTACACAAAAATAAATGGCAAAAAGGATTCTGTTTTAAGTATACGAGGAGTAAACCACACAGCTTCATTTAAAGACAAATCTAATGAGTTCAAAAGACTTGTTCCAGCCAGCCTCCAGTATGGCCAGGTATTAGCACATCTTTTCGCTAAAGAGCTGAACCCATTGCAGCTTTGTGTCCAAGTGCTCAATTTGCCCAGAAATACAATAGCAGTTCCCCAAAAATAAACAACTGTATTCTTTCCCCTAGTGTTTTAATGCCCAAGAAGCTAGAGAGTGTATGAATTTTCTTGTGTGGCTCACTTTAATCTGTGGTTTCACTGCTGCAGAATAGTAACCCAGTGTTTCCATCACATTTGCAGCATTCAGTGCAACACATGCATACACATAGAGTTCATGCTTCATTCAGCAAAGTACTTCAACGTGCTTTAACTTAGTGATTT
This sequence comes from Cariama cristata, assembly GCF_000690535.1. Lineage (NCBI taxonomy): Eukaryota > Metazoa > Chordata > Aves > Cariamiformes > Cariamidae > Cariama > Cariama cristata. The sequence continues at coordinate 34,760 of NW_009635465.1, read as the reverse complement.
AGGATATGGTTAACTCTAAATGTGATTTAAATCGTTTCCTAAACTGAAGCCCTTGGTAACGGATTCAGACTACAAAAATAAAGATGCCCAGGACTTCAAGTGACTGAAGAGGCTTAAATCATATCAGTATATATCAGTACACACAGGTGACCTAAGTTTAATGTATAAACTGTAATCTTTCAAACAATGTATTGTTATTATTAATATCAGTTTAGATGACAAAGATGAGGGGAAAAGGTTAGAACTGATCTGAAGTTTTTTCAACAAGCTGGCACAGAGCAAAATAGGCTATATTTTAAATTTCAGATAAAATACTCTAATTTGATACACAAAGTAGTCTTCCACAAACTCCCAAGATGCACGCAAGATAAACATTTGAGCATTCGTAGTTTCTGTGAGCATAGGCTACAGCTTTGTTGTAAAAGACGACACTGAGGTTGGAAATTGTTAGGAGATGCACAAATGATCTCTTACATTTCTAGTAGAGTTCAGTGCACGGATAGATGTAAGCAAGTTAGATTCGAGTTTAGCAACAATTTCTGCTATAGCATTTAATTTTCTTTACAATATATCAACTTACTTTTCTAATGAGATAGAGTCCAATTTATTCTTTTTAGGTCACTGATACATACTTGAACTTCCGTTCAGAGTGCAACAAGCACCCCAGAGAGAAACATTTACTTAGAAATACATGACTACCTAATGATTTACTTTTCAGTCTTAAAAAAAAAAAAGCCGTAACTGTGAATGCTGTCAGCAACATCTCTTTTGAAAGTAATCTTTAGACCCAAATTGTGATACTTATATGAGAACTTAAAGAATAGAATTATGCATACACACATACATCCTCTTGGATTGTTTAGGAAGTATTTTCACCCCTTTCTTTTGCCACCCCGTTTCCTTGAATATGCAGGCAACAAAGTTTGAAAATAAACAATTAGTAGTCTCATAGCCTTCTTCAAACTGTCCTGTTCTCTGCAGTCAGCTTATAAACAATTTGTAGTACATATAACAATTGGTCATAGTGCAAACAGCTGATGAGGTGGATAGCACATCCATTTAACACACTGATGCAGTAGAAAACTGTCAGCTTTCCCTAAGGAATTTTCTGCTGGATCATTGGATTTAAGCATCTCCTGAAAAAGTTCAGCTTATACCAGTAGCAGCACCAGAGAGACAGTGAGATGCATACTGACAATAAGATGAAGGAAAGGAGATGCGAGATCTCCTTTTTGCAGTAGCAAAATCAAGTTATTTTGTCTGTTCAAGGACCCATATCCTAATTAAATCTGGTAAAGGAGCTAGTCTGAAATTTAGGTTATATATCCTATTTATATTTTCTGTTGTGAAAGCTATTGAATATTATACAATTTTGTGGAACATTCTGAGAAAAGGGAAAGTAAATTAAAAAGGACTGCTTGCTCCAGTAAAATACAAATTTAAATAAGATTTTTGACTGCTGCACATAATATTCTTATGATGCAATTTATATATACTACATTATGTGAATGTTTTGAATTCAGCAATAAATCGTAGTGCTGGTAACCCTAGAAAAATATGCAAGTGATTCTGTGAGCATAATGGGGTGTTACCCTCTTCTGTACTTGGCCTCTGTATGCATGTTTGTCTTTGTTGCAACCTCACCCACATTGCACTGTATGTAAATTTGAAGCCTTTTTAACACCATATATAGAATCCAGATCTTGATTGCTAAAAATAACCATCTCTAGGATGATTTATTTCTTTTAAAAACAGGATTTTAGTTCTGAAGTGAATCATGTTGGTTTGTTTCTTCGTGCCACATGCTATGTTAATTGTACTTGGTTGTGTACACAAAGTAAGCAAAGTTGTGTATCTGTGAGACAGCCCAAGAGGACAGCCTTTGGGTGGGGACCTTGCTGTTACAGCCCAGGATCACAGGGAACTGCCATTTCAGATTTTCTTGTATGGACAGGGCACTTAAAGAGCTAGAGAAGCCATTTGAGGTCCCATGAAAAAATGAGTCTGCTTATACAGTAAGTAAAACGCATTATACCTTTGAAATGGCACTCTGCAGAAAGTTGCCTTTCTATTACTGAGAGCTGAAGTATAGGCAATTATTTCTGGTAAAGTTGGTAATTTATTTTATTTGATCATTTAATGGAAGAAAGATTTTTTTTCCCAATATAGGACACTTTGCTTAAATATTTACTTTATGTACAGTTTAAAGTATAATTAAGAAAAAAAGAGCAAACATTAAAAAATAAGATCTATCACAGTAGGCTTGTTCAGTAACTTTTTTGGTACGGTAAACCTTGACTATACCTTACAAGAAAACAGAATATAGCAACGTTAGATGGTGATAGACTTGGTGTGTCTACAGAATAAGTTTCTTTTTAGCAATGTCAAGTGAAGCTTGGTTTCTGTCCAAGCAGAGAGTTTCTACTCCATATTTTAAAAATAATTGTACAAGTCTTGACCTTGCTGAGTTCTGCTAAATTCACGGCCTATATTACTAATTTCACCTGACATCCAGACATGAGAAACACTCAAGTGAAACACACATAGTCTCTCTGAGAAATAACAAATTGGGAACTTCTTGTTTGTGAAATGCAAGAATTCTACCACCAAGATCTTACCTGACTGAATAATTACCAGTCTGAGGACTGGTTCCATTGTATGCAGTGTCTTTCAAGGTACAAATGTCAATTTAATTAGCTAGCCAGAAACAATAATTTAGATTGCCTAAAAGCATCAGCTATTACAACTCTGACTAAGCATGGCAGTTTGAAAAAAGTATTCATTGTTTAAATATGCTTTAGCCTGAATTTGGTTTTACTCTGTAGTACTGCACTTAGGAGTTCACTGAACTTGACAGTAGACTTGAATGTTTGCCATTAACTGTGAATTAATGGAATTTATGTATAATATAACAGTATATTACTGTCAAAGTACAACAAATGTCTCAGCAGTAACACAAAGATGCATTCCAATAGCTATTTTTTCAGGGAAAAAAGTCACTAGGATTCAAAATGACATGCTAAATTTACATGTTTGTCTTTAGGTGCCGTTTCAGAAGAATAGCCTCTGACCAAGAATAAAAATTGTTGTTGGAATAATATGCGAACAGGTAATTTCTTCCAAGTCTTTACCTGGATGTGTATACATATATAATTAGAATTCATTAAAATTGCATTGATTTTGACAGCTGCCATTGGGATTGTCACAACTGCTCTGTAGGGCTCTCATCACTTACTAGTCAGCAAACTAGAGTTCACCAGTCAGTGGTACAAATTCTCTAAGGAGGTGTTGGCTTTGATCAATCCTAATATTTCACAGTTTGTGACTGATTAGCATACAGTCCAAAGTTGCTTATAAGCGAGGAAGCATGCATCAGCCCATTTATCTTCTGTCAACATCTCCCACTCCTCCCCCTTCCCTTATTTGTTTTAGCAGACTTCAGGATTAGACAGTCTGTAGTATTTTAGCCTCTGGACTGGGCAAGACAGCTGAGTCAACATGTGGATTATCAAGGCTGGCTTGGTGCTTCGCGGGTTAAGGTCGTGGTGAGCCTTTATTTGTTTTTCTTTTAGGAGGGTCAAGTTACAAAAGTTTAAATGCAAACAGACAGGAGAGTTTAGGGACAGATTTTCATGCATGTCTTCAAAAAGAGTAATTGAGAATCAGTGTATTTAGAGGCTGATATTACCTCTGCCAGTTTTAAGTATTCACAATGTAGCATTAAAAAGAACAATCTTGTTTCATTCCTTTTCACTTCTCCTCCCACCAAACCTCACCTTTTTTGTGTCCTACTTCTCTTTATTTAATCTCTGACATAGAAGGGTATATCAAAAAACATATATATATATATAATGTAGAATATATTTTGACAGAGTTTCTACAGTTGTATTAATTGAAAAGATAAATCTTTTGTATTTTTTTTTTAATTGCCTATCATCACGTGACTTGTTAAACTTATCTATCTTGATTATGGTAGTCTGAATGTAGTATACATTTGACTTTCAAAGCATACAATTTGCATTTTTAGACTAATATAATGTATTGACTTACCTCATGAAAAATCATAACACATTCACCAATGCTAATGTAATTGGGTTTTGGCTTGTATTGAACCCCTTCTGATTCTCCAATATATTCTTTTGCATCATTGAATATAAATGTAAAGAGAGAAATTGTTGCTTTCATACTTTCCTGTCTATAAATACACAGCTGTAGCTTTCAAATTTGATCCAAACTACTGCATTTCAGTAAAGTGGGTATGCAGTACAATAATATGTATTTTTGTATTGTAGCAAAACCCACTACTACTAGTAATTAATAATATTTTTTTTAGTGTTAGAGCATCCTGAATTCTCTTTTATTCTCTTTCATAATTTTGTCATCTACTTTATACTGTGTTACTCTGGTACTTTCAGTAAGTAGTAGCACATTATTAATACACAAAATAGAACTAATGAAAAGCACAATTGGATGGAAAATGGGGCACCTGATCCACATGAACATAGAGGTTTCTTCAAGTATCTCATTACTGGTAAAATTAAGGTTACCATTTTTCCCTTAGCATTGGAAAGTCTAGCTCTAGAAAGAAATAGCCTGTAGAGAAATTGTCTATAATTACAATCAAAAAGATTTCCAAGGCTTCCTAGGCGCTTTTTTGTTCTCTCTCTCCACCTCTCTCTCTTTTCTCTAATAGGCCTAAAACAGAGTGCCTGAGGTATTTTGCCAGAACAGAAATGCCTAGTTGGGCTGCAGAGCTGGTCCTTAATACACAGATCACACCGTAACAGTGAGAGACTCATTCTCCCAAATGTTCTGAGACCTGACTGACTTGAGGCATTTAGTTTTCTTCAGTACTCTACCACTATGCTAGTGTGAGACAGGCCTATTCCTGCATAAAGATGAAGATAAGAAATAGAACCATACGGCAGGATTTTAAGGAGGTTAACAAGTTCTCATTAATTCTCATGACAATTTCTTTGAAGGCTTTCCATGAGCTGTCTAAAGGGATTTTTGTACGGGGCCTACCTTCTATCATCTAGCTTTTCCATCTGGTAGAATTTCAACAACACTTAACTCCCTCAGATGCTTAATAAAGTTGAGAACGGGTCAAAGTTGAGAGTTTTACTTTTTCTGTCTTGATTCTTATAATTGTATGGGTATCCTGATACACTGTTCATGTATTCAGTACCCTCTCTTCATTTAAGGACGTAGCCTTCTATTTAATTACACAGTCACAGAAGTTCCACTGTTATACTTGAGTAGACTAAAATTAAATAATTTATAGTTCTTTTTTAAAAACCTGCTTGTTTTTTTCTGTTACCATTTTATTCCTATTGCAATTATACTGTTACCCATGAAAAATAATTTTAAAAGTCTTTTAATAGTGAACTTGCACTAAATGAACTGCCAGTAGACAGGCAAGAAAGCTTCCGAGTTAAAATAAATTTCCACTTAACTACTAACAAGGTAGGGCAGAACACACATTTCTGTTATGCCACATCTTGAGCCAATGCAACAAGATCAAACATGAACAATCTGTCTAGCCTTACCTCGTCCCTCCTCCAGCTCCCTCATTTACCTGCGCATATGCAAAAAGGTCCAGTTACCATTTAGATGCTAGCAATTTGATAACATGAACGTGAAACTGAATTCCTGTTGAGCTCTGTGGTATAACTGACTTCGTCTTAAGATACTATAAGGACTTTACTCTCACTCCTACATCAATATGCCATCATAGAAATGGGAGAATGTATGAAAAGACAGGAGACTAGAATTACTAGAGATGGTCTAGAGTATAGCAGGATGCACAATGTTTTTGTTGCACAGGGTTAGAAGTAGCTAAGCTTTTCTGCTACTCTTAGAAAAGTTGGGTTTATTTTACATACAAAGCTGTAGAAGCTCCCTGTAGGGTAGAATGTCTTATGGCCACAATTCTCACTTTTTTTCTGCAGGAATAAAGGGGAACCCTAATTCTTCTTCCTGAAGGACAAATGAGAAAATGAAAATCTTGATTCCTCTTACACAATACTGTATTTTGTATAGAACATGTCTTTTATACATAAATAGTAAGACAGCAGAATTCTTATTTTCAGAACTTCTGGGAGAAATAACAGCAAAACCAACACCTAAAGTGTGAGGTAACACATGATTCTCACACTTGTGATGTCAGAAGACTGCTCTATTTTTCTTTTGATTGAGATACTGTGCTTTCATAAGATTGAAGAAATATATAAAAATATATATGCATAAAATATAAATATGAAATATAAAAATAAAATATAAAATGAGTTACTGATGCATTAAATGTATCATAAATATATGCAGTCCAGCTTCCAAATTTAGACTGCTTTCAAAAAAGAGTGAAATGGTACAGTTAGATATTCCTTGTAAGCATAAAATGGACAACTGCTGCTACGAATGCCAACATTAGTAACTTGTATTTGGGGTTTTAGTAGAGTACCTACTTGTGTTTAACACACTAACAATTCATATAAGAAGCCTACTGAGTTAGGAAAAAGCCTTTTTGAGATCTGTGCAAATTACGTTGTAACAGGCAGTCTTCTACATAAGTGACACTTCATAGGCTAGCTCCTCCATTGGTTGGTAAAAATTGTGGTGGGAAGACCTGGTGGTTTCCAACTGCGCTATGATTCAGCTCTTAATATAGCGTGAAGGAGTCTCAGAATGTCCCAGTCCACACCTGAGACTATTCTGGGTTTATCTGTACTGACTCAGATTCTCTCACAGAATCTAGTTAAGCTAAAGATAGTTTGTGCCACTGGAACAGGACAAACCAGACTTCACATAGGTCATCATGTGCATCATGGTATTCAGTACCGTTTGTGGTCATGAAAGGCAAATGAAGTAACGGAGAATTCAAAAGTTCCTCTCGCTGCAAGAGAAATTTTGCATTTATTCATATTAATTTAGGTGCTTCACATCTGATATGGTGATAAATTTGTAAGCTTTTTGCATGTCATTACATGATGTTTATCAATTCTGCAAGATAGATAGGGCTATATGTTACTGGCCTGGAAGGCAAGACTGATACCTTGTTTCTTCATAGGGTGGTTTTGTTTGTGTGTGGTGGTTTGTTTTGGTGGGTTTTGTTTGAATTTTTTTTTTTGTTTTTTAAGGAAGCCATCCCCGCTCCCCAAAAATATAATTAAGATCTCCCTTTATTGATAAAAATACAGAAGTCTCTATTTTTCCCTGTGTTTGTTTTGGTCTTATTTTTAAGATCATGAAGAACCCTGTGGCACCAGTTACGGATCTTTTTGTCTAAATGGAGGGATTTGTTATATGATTCCTACTGTATCCAGTCCATTCTGCAGGTCAGTGAAACTAAAGTTTGTGTGTTGAAGTATTGGACAGTAGCTGTCTAAAGACTATTTCTCCATTTTGCCTCTTTAAGAAATTACTGTTAAAACATTATATAAAAGAAAATACCTATTACCTATTGCTGTTCCCAATTCAGTCATTCATGCTCAGATTACTTATCTAGCTTGCAGAGACATGACAATATGAGAAAAATAAACGTGTATACTTGGTGTATACTTGTTTGACAGGTGCTCAGTTACGTACACATTCAGGATGATATCTATATTTAGAGCCACATTTCCTCTCCTCATTACAATACAGAAAGGAATGAAATACCTTTTGCTTCATAGACTGTAGGAAAGACATTCAGAAAGGCAAAGTACATTCTCAGTTTTTCTTCCAGATGAATTATGTTACAAAAATTCTTATAACATAAAACAGCCTGACCTGAACAAAGCGAGGAGGCACAAAAAGAAATATAGTCTTTTAAGGGGAAAAAAAGAATGTAATTCAAGACTTAGTAAGTTCTCTGAATCTCACTGAAATGCTCAAAGGGCAGCTTTACAGTGGCAGCCAAAGACCACTTGATAAAGAAACATCAAGGCAGCAAATACAGATACTTCTTACACTGTTCGTTTCTGGGACCATTCATCTTTTTGAAGCCCATGTAGCACACTGAAAAGGGAGAACTTCCTATTTTTGCTGTGGATACATTTCCTGCATAAACACAGCCCTATCCTTTTATTTTCTCATTTACCAAGACATAACAAGATGCTAAATTAATTTCTAATTTTTCATGGTTCTGCATGTACTGAGTTATAGTTCATCAAAATAAACTATGGTTAATTTAATGGGTTTACTTAACATAGTTAATAGGCATTCAGACACATATTACATACACTTAAAGATATTACCTTTTTTCTTCCCTGGCAACTTCTGCTCCCTCTTCAATCTTGATACTTGATAACTAATGATAACTGGATGAAACAGTTGAAGAAGGAAACAAAATCTTTTCTAACATGCCTAATTAAAGTATTTCTTTCTTTTGTTTGGGACAGTTCAATTTAAACATTTAAACTGAAGCACGTAAACTCATCTAGTAGATAAGAAGAAGCAATTTTGTGGTAAGCACTCATTGAAAAATATACACAGCATATCACTGTAATTAAGCATATTGTCCAATAGCATACAGTGAATCGATCCAGAAGTGAAGATAGAGCTCACAAGTGCTGTATGATGATGATTTATTCTAACTGCTAAACCTTGCAAGCTTATGCGATGTAAAACGAATACTGCACACGCAAAAAGTAAAACATGTTGAAATACTATTTTTTTTCTAGAAGGAATTTCGTATTATTGATATTAAAATACTTAAATGGAAAAGGAATGCTTAGACCTAACAGCATCAGTTACACAATTTCAGGGCACCCTCTCACTTATTGCTAGACGGTGTAATGAGGAAGGTGTATTTGATGCAATACTGTAAATAAGAAGTAACAAATACTCAGAACAATTCATTCTTCAGGAGCACAAGCTAGTCAGCATAGATAATTTCAATTTCAAAAGGGCTCCAAATGAAATAATTTGTAATTCAGGTACTAGAGGATTTTGTAATCTGCTGAAGCAGAAAAGTAACATCTTAAGAGCATTTCTCTTATACTCAGGCAATCTTATTGCATTTAAATTATCAAGTATTTTTCTTCTGTATCTAGTGGTTGATTATGAAGTTACATGGGTTTAAATAGCAGCATTCTATTTAAGCATGTCCTCATTCTAAGCATGTTCCTTAATCAGTCAGAGAAGGCTAATTATAGATGAGAAAGGTTTTGTTTACACACAGATATCTTAGTAATCAGCAGTGATGTGAATAGAAACAACAGAAAAAAATGCATCACTATTCAGCAGAATTCAGAAAAATATTTGCTGCTTTGGAACTTCAAGACTGGCATCGTCACACAGATGCGCAAAGTTTCTTTGATGCAGGTTCCTCCCAAATCCCACCTAAAGCTTCCAAGTGTTCTCAAATGATCATCGCCCACCAACAGAAAAATTGATTCAGTTTTAGAATCAAAGGCTGAATGATCGTTAGTACAGCATTGATTAAAAGGGGGAAAAGGGGCAAGAAAAGACTAACAAACTGTAAGAATACCTCAAAACACATTTGCCTTGACATTGCTACTTATTTGCACAAATGTGTTGTGCTAAACATAGTCCGGATTACCTGATGCAACATCATTGGAAGTAATTTCACAATGTAACTAGGAAAATTGCATCATTCTTTAGAAATAGGTATTTTGTAGCTTGCTAACAAATTAAGAGCCACTGTTGGAATATCAGTTATTTTTACCATTCAGAAATGGATATATATACAAGGTAGAGCTTTAATAGAAACAAAACATTAGTCGACCCCCCTCCCCTGTGCAACACTAGCAGATTTTAAATACAGCTGATGTGTGTTAAAACATGAAGTTGCTCAGCTGCTGTCTTCCCCCATTCCCTTCCTAACAATGAGTTAATGTTCTCAGGAGCAAAAGGTGCACCTGTCACCATAAACACGATGAGCTTCAAACCCAGGAATGCTCAAATGTACTGAATAAACATGTAGCAGAATGGAGAAGGATGGAAAAGCGGCTGCCTCAGGTGTATCATAAAACATGAGGCTAAAAGCTGTTTGCCTCAGCACCTGATGCACAGCTGTCCCATAATCATTAATTAACACAGTGCAGAATTAAGTCAAGATTTTGTTGTCTGAGGAGAAGCTCTGGTACTTCCATTTTGTCTTACACATGGCAGATTTCTGAGAGCCTTCTTTCTGTATTTCAGACAAAATACAGATGGTGTAAGACACAAACACAGCTCCTCTGCTTCCGAGGGCAATACACACAGAAATTAATAGTGAATGCTCTCCTTTTGAGGAAGGGATCATATTCTGCAGAGGGCAGTGCGTTCAGACTAAGTACTGCAAGATACAGACGCAGACCTTGGAAATGTCCTCCTTGAAATTCCTATGTATGGTTAAAGGATATCTTTATTTCCCCTTCCTTTGCTTCTACCCTAATCCATTCTCTCCTCCACCTTTCCAAACTAATCCAATAAATCCTGTGCAAATTCCTTGTATCACTTTCTGCATACTCCATCCTTGTCTGGCTCTTTCTCTTCATTCTCTTTTTCAAATGTCCCCATGAGTGATACGTTTGCTGTGCCATAAGCCTTCAGAATATACACACTGGAAGTTGCCACTGAAGGGCTTCCCACTCACCTGGGCTTTTCTTCTTTCTCTGCCTCCAAAACTGTACTTTCACATACCCCAGGTCTTCTGAAAACAAAGTGTCCAATTAGTATTTTTCAATTCTGCTTTTAGCTTGAAAAGTAGGAACAAAAGTTGGAATACACACCAAAAATATAGCCTGAAAACATCAATAACTAAGATTTATTTTTAATGGGACATTAAATTTAAAATGCAGTATTATCTTATGTGTTTGAAAAGTATTAGTGATCAGAATTAATATCACTGCCAGATGTGGTAAAGCTTGCCATATAAACCCATAGCTAAGGGAGTTCTAGGGGAAAAATAACCCATTCTTTCAACTTCTCTCCAGTAGTAGCATTTTTATTTTACTCTCTATGTATATGAATACAGCTTCAGAGTAACAGTTTTGAAACTCCTCTGAACACAAAACTTTTTAAAAAGCTGCTTAGGGCTTCCAGTTAACTTTGCCATTGCTTACTCACTTTGGCTTTAAATTCTTTTTCATACTTACTAGATGCCCTTGTAGTGTACGGATTAGGACAACTTTTAGGAGCCTGCTACAGACTGAAGATTATGGTGATTTTGAAGCTATCGGCCGTGTAATCTGAATTGCATTGACAAGCAGATAATTTTTCAGCTGTCTGTTTCTGCTTAGAGCTTTGTATTTACATGCAAGTAATTTTTATACCAAGAAGCAGCCAGGTTTTTCCTGACTAAAGGAAGACTAAATGAAAACTAAAGTCAAGACTCTTATAGTATAATACTAAGCAATGGGAGTCTGTGTGTGTATTTGACTCAAATCCTACTTTCATTTTTAAAGTCTGTCAGATACTTGCTTATGACACCCACCTTGGAGTCTGGAAGAGAGAGAAAACTTACCTTCTTACCTAAATCAGTCAGGCAGGTCACTGGTGCTGTCTCGTGAACTGCATCTGCAAAAGAGGCAGCTGTAATGCCTTGTGTTATTGGAGGGCTGTTATGCTTATAATTTAGTTACTGATCAGATTGTAAAGGATTGATGAAATTGTAGACCTGCTGATCATCTCCTGATATTTTACCCAATGCAGTCTATTTCCTTCCACCTTGTATTGATGCTGATATAGGTAGTTTTGATTAATATCTTATGTTGAAAGATTCTGTGGATTTCTTTACATACATTGGGTTAGTGTTTTGTCTCCAGCACAGCTCCTATAGTAAGTTTGTATACAAGAGTTAAGGCTGGCTCATCTCATCTGGCGAGAGGTGTGGGCATGTGTGCATGCGTGTGCAGGCATCTAGGAATGGAGAAATCGGAACGCCAGCTGAAAATGAGAGTTTCTAGTCTCACACCTTTTCCTCAAACTTTTGAAGGCCTTTGTCTTTCAACTCTGATTGGATTAGAAATTCTAATTTCTTAAGAGGAGGAAAGACTTTTTTCCACTTTAAAAATCAACTTTGGTCCTACATAGTAGGACCATTTAAAGCCAACAGACAGCCTGTGCGGAAACAGCAGGCTAACAGCACGCAGGTCATGTTGTGCAACAGCAACACCTGGCCTAGTGACCACAAGACTTAATTAGTGTAACTCCCTCTTACTACAGCCTAGAAGCAGGCTTTTCTGGTTTTTGCACTTACTCATTCAAGTGCAGAAGCACAGTTGCCTGCCATATTTACAACTGCAAATGTGTCATGCTGAACTTGTGCTCTGCTTTTAGGCCCATTATAAACAAGACGAACCATGAGGTGCTACTGGCTTTTAAGGCTGTGTATAGTAAGGCTGACTGCCTCTAGGAGGCACTACATGGATACCATCAGTCTGGATTGTGTTCCTAGCCCATAGACTTGTTAGAGACTACTTATCTGTCTTGCTTGCAGTCACTGTATGTAACTCCACTGAAATTATTAGAGCTCTGCTAATGCAACAGGATAAGCAGATCTTCTGAGTGAGTTCCACTGCTAATTATTGAAGTCTGCTTAGTTTCTTTCCCACTCATTTTAGGAAAGGACTTACAGTAGAAACCTTTCCCTCTCTTCGTTGTCTTAAAGCATCAGTTGCTTCTGTATTTAACATAGTCCTTCACCTGTTTGCACATCAGCACTGATGACTTCATAAAAGCTTGTGCAAGCCAATATTTAAACATCTGGATTTTCAGAAACACCCTAACTGTAGTAGAGCCTGTTGGTAGGGTCACATTAGCTCACATACCTCATTGCGGCCTTCCAGTACCTGAAGGGGGCCTATATGAGAGATGGGGACAGACTTTTTAGCAGGGTCTGCTGTGACAGGACAAGGGGTAATGGTTTTAAACTAAAAGAGGGTAGATTTAGACATGACATAAGGAAAAAATTTTTTACAATGGGGATGGTGAAGCACTGGAACAGGTTGCCCAGAGAGGTGGTGGAAGCCCCATCCCTGGAGGCATTCAAGGTCAGGCTGGATGGAGCTCTGAGCAACCTTATCTAGTTGGAGATGTCCCTGCTCACTGCAGGGGGGTTGGACTAGATGACCTCTAAAAGTCCCTTCGAACCCAAATGATTCTATGATTCTATAATTTTTTTAATATAAATGTAACCAAGAGATACGTCATCTTAATTTTCCTGTTTCTATGAAAACCGCCATAATTTTTAGGTTATATGACAGTATTTTCCACATAGCATGGAAACACTTTCAGGAAGTGTGTCAACAGGTGAGCCGATAGAAAGTGGATGGGTAGCTTTGTAATCCCTAATCCATTGCACACAGTTAGATACTATCAAAGTGGCAAGTCATGGAAAACATGTTTCTAAAACTTGGGTTTGTTACAGTCAAGAAGAATTAATAGGTTCAGCATCCAGGATGTTTAAGTTTTGTATGTGCTTTTTTAGTATAGGTCTTTTCCCCTTTGCTATAACCTTGGATTCATATTGGCTATAGTTTTCCCCTTACAGTTTTAGACTTCTGGCTCTTCCCTCTTGTGACTACCTTAAGCATCTGGTTCTGTTTCCTATGTACTAGAAAGTGGCTACAATCTCAGTGACCTTTTTGCTACACTGTCATCACATTCCCAATTTTTTTTCCAAGGTCTTTTGCAGAACATGAATATGGCTTCCACGCACTGTTCATGCCAACTCACTCTACTGTATCACAACAATTCTCTAATCTTAGCCTTCTACCTAATCCTATATGGAACTCCCTTCAGCTAGGACTGCCTTTTCTTCCTTTTGCTTCATTTTTCTCTTTAGGCTACTGACTCCCTTTATACTCATTCTCCAGAACTTTTCCATGAGCCTTAATTTGATGCCAAAACCTATTTATTTTTTTCTTCCTCTATCATTTTAGCCTTGCATTATTCCACAGTTTTCATTGATATTCAAGAATACTTCTATGAATTTTATATTCCATTTTTTATCCCTGTTATTCTGTTCAGCTCTCCAAAGCATTTCTCTCTGACTTACTAGAGAACAATGCCCCACTCAAACTACTCTTCTATTCTTAAAGTATTCTGCAGTATTTCAGAAATAGGCCACGGAAGTGCCACTATACTTACAGTAAATACCTGGAACATTATCTCAAGCAATCAGAGCAGTCTGCCTACCCTTCCTTCTCCCAGCAGTCAAACATAGTAACTTTGAAAAGTCTCACATTATACTTAGTAAATCGTGGCTGTTTGATCAGCTGCACAGCTTTAATACATGATGATAATTAGATCATTTTTCAAGAGTCTAAATCTTCCATTTTATTTCCAAAGGCAAAGAATTAAAAGAAATGGTAGTAATGCTTTGTGCAATAGTTTAGACCAGTAGTGCTGAAATAGCGGTCCATAATCTACAGAAAGCAGTGCTGAGAGTCACATCAAGCATGCATGTTAGTATGCTCACAGTGATCCATTTGTCTTATTTAGATATGCTAGACATCTTTCTTTTTTGGCAGTTCCTCCCCACTCCGCCTTCTTATCCCTCATCTGAAATTATACCTTGCAGCTGCCAATGGCAGTTGAGAACTTCAAGTATGTTACGGAGTTCAGCCCATTTTTCTCAGCTGGAGCCTGAAATTGCTTATGTCACATTATTATGACTTCAGTGCCAGAAATAGCAAGGAGCAAGATCTTTAGTAATACAAATAGAGAGAAGCAAATTTACATACAGAAAGGATACATGCAGACTGTAGTTATTGAATGAATTGCTTTCTATTTTCTGTAATGCAATAAATTCCTTAAAAAAACTTAGCAGAATAAGTGCAAAATATAAGACAAATGAAGATTAGTTTAGCTTTAACCTATTTTTGACTCAATATGAATTACTAAGCTATTAATTTTATTTATTTTTAATAAAATGTAATACCATTTTACCATAGTAAAATACCATATTCATTTTAATCCTTTCTTCAGAATAAGTTTTCAGAAGCTCAATACATAAACTAAGCATAGTAGAGAAGACTTTTAACTAGGTCTCTCCAAGAGAGGGTCATTCACCAAGCATGTAACATGTTCTGGCATGAATTATTACACTACATAAACTACTTTTGCAATTTAAGGTGTACTGTGTCTCAGTGAATTCCCATTTCCTTGATCTGTTTAGCTGACAGTACTAGCTCTTCAACAAAGAAAGCTAGAAGGTTACATGAAAGGGGGAAAACAAAGCATGACTACTGTGTGAGAACCAGTGGGATGACAGAGTTAACACTAAAGAGGCGGATTTAATTAATTAAATCTGCCAGTGGAGAAGGCAGATTTAACTGCAAGTACACCTTGTACTTGTACAAGCACACTGCAAGTACACTACACATCGTGAAGTATATTGCTAATCCAATGAATGTATTAAGAAAGATATGGTGTAATATATACAAGCAGTGTGGATCAGAATGTAAACTTGATGCACAACATGCCCAATTCCCTTTGTTCCAGAAATACGAGGTGAGTGGAAATTCCGTAAGAAAACTTGCTATGAAGCAAATATAAACCTTGAATTATGGCATAACAAGTTCTCTCCCCACTTAAGACCAAAAGAAGCCTTTGTGCTTTTCATATTAGATGACAAGTTACCATCTGATCGAAATAAAATTTGGTTTCCCAGGTGTATTGAGAATTACACAGGAGCCCGTTGTGAGGAAGTTTTGCTGCCCAGCATCAAGTCCCAAACAAAAGGTGACCTGTTTGCAGCTTTCTTGGCTTCACTTCTTCTTCTAGGAGTTCTTGTAATTGGAGCATTCTACTTCCTTTGCAGGTAAAAGTGCTTCAGAGTGCTGAAGCTATTTAATCAAGTAGAAATTTCTTCTGGTAATCATGTACTAATTATTTGAATGTAAAGTATGTAATGAATTATCCATAAGGTTTGTATGGTTATTCAGCATAATTAATGTGGATGTCTCAAATTGTTGCTTGTAATATTTTGCTTCCTGGCTTGTAGTTTTCTCAATATCTTTTCTAAGCTATTACTTATAGTTGCTTTGTAAAAAATACATGTAGTACACCCATTTCTGAGAGACTTTACAGTCTACATAGAGTTAGTGCTAACATTTCAAAACATTAGGTAACCCTTATGTTGTCCAAAGATTGAGAAGTAGAAGCAAATTACCAAAGTGTGTAGGGATCAGAAACTGTTCCACTGCATTGAATTGGCAGCCAAACAAACCGGTGCCATTAGCTCCCGATTCCTTTACAGCTCCTGATTTAAAAAGGAAAACAAAGGATAGAATCAAATTCAAGGATAATCCCAGGTAGATGTTTATTAACTAACTAACATCTAGAACAAATCAGAGGACTAACTCATTTGTCCAGCATCATCCATGTTTGAAGTAGCATGAAAATGTCAGTGCTAGACAGCAAGTGTTGCAGGTTTGATTTTAGTAGCATTTCAGGCGTATTAGGACTTCAAAGGAAAACACGTAAGCAGTTACGGGGATTAAGTCAACTATTTGATGCTGTACATATATCAGTACAGCCTACCAGTACACTTACACCAAACTGAGACAAACTTACTGTCTTCCCTTACTCTCTGCATTGATGTATGCAAGTCAACTTCCTACGTCCTCTCTTGTTTTTAGAGTACAGCACTTTGGTAAGAGCTCATTTTATTATATACTGTTAGTATGTATTTACACCTTTATGAGGCAGCTTATTAGCACCTGTAATTCTTAGCTATCACAAATTACAGCCTCTTCCTCTTTCTCCTATGCTGCATTTATTTTTGGTTATGATAACCTAAGGTTCTTGCAATTCTGTTCATTGCTGTCCCATAGTCACATTGCCAAATCAACCTCTCTGATCAGTGCCTTTCTATGAGTGACCTTTGGAATAGCTGGTCTAGTTTTACCTCAGCTGCTGTCATGGAAACCCATTGAATGCCAGTTTTTCCCATAGCTAAATATATTTAGGAGAGAGAGAGCATTTGATAAGACAGTTTGTATAAAACAAAATCTTGTTGTAGAGTGTACCCCCCCCCTTAGTCATTTTAGTTAAATTAATCCTGTCTTAGCAGTGGAACACCACAGCAGTTGTTAGCTAAAGAACGTTTGCAGATTACTGTAAAGTTTTTAGAATAGAGTACAGCTTTAACTAACTAAGGAAAAATTCAGTCAAGTGTCACAGAGGTATGGAGAGTATTTCTTTAGAAATAAAGCTTGTCTCTGAGAAGAGAAAAACCTCTTCAGAGAGCAGGGAATTCAGAGAGTAATCTGTTAAAAGATCCCTTTCCTCTTGCATACAGTAAAATTAGGGGAAGGCTGGAGACACAATCTACTGAGTTTTATGGTCAAAGAGCCTTGCATTGCAAAGTACAGAAGCTTAGAATAACAGCAATGACAGGTCTGTGCAAGTCTTTTATGAGACAGTTGGAAGATGAAGGTCAACTACTCTATTTCTTTATAGGAAATCGATTTAGTCAAGCTTTACCTAACTGGCAGAGCAAGTAGTAGCACGTCTTTATCAGAAAAATAACGAAGGCAGCAACTCAGTCTTAACATAGTTGCCCTTGAACCTGTCTTATATACCAGACTGGCTTGGGAAATCTCATAAAATAATGATCAACTTCTTTAGTATAAAGAAAAGAACATAACTGGGTATGTTACCTTACCTTTACACTTCAGAGGCTGATGTAGCACAATCATCTTCTGCTAGAGAACTCATCTATAAAAGAAACACTTTACATCCTAAAGTCCTTATCTCTTGACTGAAGTGACCAACATATAAGAGGAGTCTCAAGTGGAGACTTTAATCTACTCCCTTCTTTTCAGCTGTATAAACAAGGATTATTGCTAGCAGCTGTCATTAGTATTACTACATTTTTTTCCCAAATTTGATCTACCACCTGTATCATAACATTCTGGAAGAGTGTGGAACCGGGGCTTGTAAGGGTTAGCTGAGTGTTTGCATCATCCCTGACTTATCCTCTTGGCAGGATATATTAAATTTAAAATTATAAGAGAAATATTATGATACCAAGTTTCCACTTACACTTTATTAACAAATATGTTTGATCCAGAATCAGAAAGCAGAGAGTTTTTTCCCCCCACATTGTGTGTTAGTAAGCACTTCTATGGCTCGCTCAGCAGAGCATTGTAGTGCAGTTTTAGTATAAACAGTAATGCAATCTGGAGGGATACAGAAGAGGAGATATTAATTGCAATGTAGGATACAGAAACTGAATCCCTAAAAATATACATAAAATATTTTAGAATTTAGGAAATCAGTGCTCTATTTTCTTGTGCCCATCATCACTTGTACCCCCCCTTCCTTTCCATGTTTTCTTCCTCTTGGGCTGCTTGGGGCAGATTTCAGGACCAGGCATGTGCAAGTGCATTTCTTGCTCCCTACAAACAAATCCATTCAGCATACGAGGGTGGAGAGAAAGGATTTCATTGCTCTGCTTATAAAACCAAATCATAAGTAACCATGAAAGTAACCCGTAAAAGAAAAGGGCTGCATAGGAAAAGCTCTGGGTGAACAGTGAGAAATAATTCTCCTTTTATATTTAGCTGAGTCATCACATTTTTATCAGCTGAGGATTTATTTTTTCCAATCTGTCAACAATCTGCTGTTAAGCTGATTTCATGCTGTATTTGATTATTTACTAGGATTCATCAAGATGGTATGGTTTGGGAAAGTAAACCTACAAGGACAAGGAGGAGAGGGAGAATCAAAGATAATGAAGAAACAGACAGTATTTGAAATGGCTCGAGGGTGAGAATGATGGAAAGTAGAACAAAATAAAGATAGAGGAAAGGAACTGAAGGTCTGAGTGAAGGAACAGCAGAGAATGGAGGGAGGGAAGAGCAAGAAGTGGTCAAGGACTGGTGATGAAAAAAAGCAGCTTAAAACTGGAAAAGATAAGCAGTAGTCTAGGGTTAAACCTCCCACCATTGCTGGAACCTGCTGAAGGAGAGACTACTGCAGAGCTATCTTAGTGAGTCTCAGGTTGATAGAATATAATTAAGTAGTAAAGTGCGTAGCTTTGCTTTACTTTCTGAAAAAATCATGAGTAGTTTTGTTGCAAAGAAAAGACTATGCTTTTATGTCCCCTCAAGATGAGTCTTGTAAAACAGTTTTATATCATGTTGTAGGAATTCATAAGAACAGTACTGTCCACACCCAAAATTAATGTGAAAAACCAGTTCAGTACATTAGCTTCCTATGTTATTTTATCAAGTTTTCTCCAGGAATGTGTTCGTTTCATAGGCAATAAACATCGCTTCTCTGTCAAAGGGGGAATCCTGATCTTTAATGAGCATGCTCAGTCCTGTTTGCCACCTTCCTGTAAAAGCTCAGCACCTACAACTATTGCTATTCCTAACTATTGGGATTCACTAGAGGATATGACATCATGACAACAATAGTATTTTAGCAAAGAGAGTCAAATAAAAACGTATCTTCTTTTTTGTTTTTAAATCAGAACCGATTTTATGAGAGTGATTTTTCTATTTAAGACTAAAAAAATGTCTTGGATTGGAGTAGGCTTCTGTGTGGCTTTAGGCCCAGGAGCTGCATAACCTGTTAGCAGAGCAGAGTGCATGGAGGTGGAGCAAATCCAGATCTAGCCACTCTCTATCTTGAAACAAACACATACACACACTCCCCCCAACAAACGGTACTGATAAAGCCTATTGTTTTGACCTGGGGAAAACAGGGAATTATGCAAAAATCCTCTCTATTACATTGTTACTGAGGTAACAAATGGCATATTTTGCTACAAGCAATTCACCTACCCATATAGGTCCATCTGGCCTTCTTTCTCCAGAAACATATTGTACAAGGGTTACTGGAAGAAGAAGAAGAAAGGTAGCTGATTAGCATAGATTCCACATAAACCAGCTAATATTTAAAAACAATATCGAGGCCTGAATGCCACACACACAGCTTAGAGGAACAGAGAAAACCCTAGGGAAAACTAAAACAAATCTGCAGTTCATTTCTATACTTCATTATAAATCCATGTTGAAATGCCAAATTACCTGTAAGGTAAGTGTATATTGATGAACAGGAACTCAGCCAGCCAAAACAACAGGGTCTAGGAATAAAGCCATTTAAGCTGTCCAAGACAACAGACTTTGTGGAGGAGTTATATCACCACAGGACACAAACTGGACAGAAAGGAGAATAGCTCATGACTTTTCTCAAGAGAACAGATGTCTAATTACTATTAAAAGAAAGGGAAAGAAACAGCAAGAGATCACCTCTATTTAAAAGATGTGTTTCTCCTCAAGAAAGTGTGGAAAATACCCCACTATTGATATTTCACTTCCAAATGCTAAGAGAGTTAATGATAAATTAATGATTTTGTGATATCTGCTAATTGCTTAAATAAAGATCTGAGAAATCAAACAGGAGCATTAACTTCAGGAGAGAAGCCATGGAGTTCTGAGTGCTGTCCCTGCCTCTGATCTCTGTTCTTCTCCCTCAAATGTGTGCTTCTTAAAAATGTTGAGTATTAATTACAAAGTAATTGCAGAAGATCCATGTAATTTTTTCAGTGGAAGCATCATTCAATTAATTTGTCTCTTCTCTGATAACTTTTTTCACTCTGTGTGTGTTTTGGGTTTTTTTTCTTTCTCTCTGTTGTCTTGGTTTGCGTTTGTTATGGTCAGGAAAGCTTCCATTCCAAGGACGAGTTCTTCAGAGTGTGGTGCCAGCCTGACTGAAACTACAAGCAGCAATGGCTGCAACAGTGAGTACATTTAAAGTTAAATGATTGGACTCCATAAGGAAGGCAGGGGAGGAAGTTTTCTTTAATTAAAACACATGTGTTTTGTTTATTTTTCAGAAATAATAACAGAGTAAAGCATTAGAGTGGAAGAATGGTGGGAAAACAACATGCAGAGCAACCCTAAGAATACAGTGGTTGTAGAGGATAATGTGGTAAGCAAGATGAGAGAAGAAAGTAGACTGAAATAGGAGGCTCACTTACGTGTTGGAGAAGACTGCAACTAAGACGTAAAAAGAAACAGTTGCACTTATTAGAGTTTCTATGTATTTTTAAAGGTGTATCAAATTACACAGAAATCACTATAATCGCTATAATTTGTGTTTTAATATTTTGAGATTTTTCACAAGTTACTGTTTTCAATAATGCACAGGTAGAAGCATGAGATAATTTTGGTTTTTACTGCATGGGAAATATGAAATTTTTTTTTTCTCTGCACAGAGAATATGAGATAGTCATAGGGTTTTTAGCATGAGGTAATACTACGAATTTTTGATAGGATTGTCCTTTTTCACAGGATTGCCCCAGAGGAGTTGAAGACTGTCTTGATTCAATTGTTTCAAAATTTATACCTGTGATACATGTCCAGAATTTGGCTTGTTTCAGATACACTTACCAGATGTAGGTGGGAAAAAAAGTACCTTTCTCCAGCTAATACTGACTTCTTTTTTTTTAAATATTAAGACAACATGAGGATGAGGTACCACTGCTAGTGTATTGGCCGGCTTCCTGGCACAAGACTTTAATTCAAATTAGAAGAAAATATTAAGAAAAGGGATTGGTAATGGTTAAAAGAAGTTTACTAGGCAGAGTATTTACCCTTTGTTTGGTATATGTGCCTGATGTTAAGCAAGACATCTTCCTTGATGGTTTTATTTTTGTCTTGCTTTCTTTTGAAAATCTCACTACTGAGGGAGATTTAAACCTTACCTTGAATTTTCCAGTTGATATTTCAGATACTAGAAGTCAGGAATTTTATTTATCAGGTCCATTCCTGACACAAAATATTATCCAGACAGGTGTCTTAGCTGAACAAGTGCTGCCTTCTCTAAAGATTTATTTGTTTTATGCACATAACTGTTTGTTGGTCACACCAGTATATTATATATCACTATCTGGTTCCTTACAGGGTTCTCTTACTCAGACAAAGAGAGGCCAAATGATATGGTCCATCTCTCTTTCTGCCTTGACAACACAAAGAGACTGTCTGGTTAGTCAGAGGCATAGAAAATGTGAACTGAACAATTTTCTTTTCAACTCATATCTAGTACTGGAGCTTCAAACCAGCAAAAATCAGATATGTTTCCATAATGACACATTACCTAGCAGCTCATTATATGGGATTTATAAGGTTGTATTGAAGAGAAAATTAATTGAGAAAACTTCAGGAATTGAAAGGGGAGAAAACGCAAAATGCAGATTTCTTCTCTCTGAAATAAACAATCTGGAGGTGTATAAAAATATAGGTGCAAAGAAAATGTCGAATAAGCTTCTGTTCCTAGGGTGTCTACTACATGCTCTAGTGTCAGAGAAAATAGTGTGTATTTTCTATCAATGTAGACAAAAGTACAGCAAGACAGAGAAGAAAAGACATGCTGTTACAGCGTATAAGGTAAGAAGTCAAAGAGAAAACTGTATTATAATAGCTACCAGAAAACAAAACAGAAAAATACATTACCTTCTGAGGACTCATGTCAGAGAAGTTAGGGTCCAAGTCAAAGCTCAGCATCTGAAGGGAGAATCTGAGGGCACCAAATCAAGTAGAGGACCTGATCCAGAGATTAAGTTACATAAAGTGCAAAAAGATCACTTTCTCCCCATACTAACCGATCTTACGTGTTATTTTCTGGACTTCAAACCTTTAGCAGATACTCTGAAGGAAACTGATAATATTGGTTTAAAGGCTAGGAAAGATAAAAGTCATTTTTCATCGCATAGGGACATGCCACTGTTCAACAGAGAGTTCAGGAGACTTGTAGCAGAACTGACAGCTACATTGGAATCACTGTTACCTAAAATACTTTGCACAGCCTCAGTGAAAATTAGTCAGAGACGACTGCTGTTAGCTAACTTCCATATGTTATTGATCATGAGACATTCAGACTTAATAATTTTAAAGTTTGGTATACTATTTTCATTGAAGAAGGAAAAGGCTTGTGGTGATCTTAAATGGAAATTCAGGAAGGAAATATTAATAGAAGATGTAAGAAATAAATGGACTGAAGTCATACTCTATAAACTCCAAGAACCCTCTCAGCTTTGTAGACAGACATGGAATAGTTATTCACGGTTACCAATCTTGTTTGCATTATTTGGGAAACAATTTGTACAAAAAGTGAGGATGAATAAACCAAAACCATGTTTAAATGCAAACAAGTTGATTTATGAAACAGTGTTATCTTTGAAGGAAATCCTATTAGCGATTCAGACTGCTTCAAACCCATTGCATTTGAGAACATTTCAGCTTCTGAAATTGATTATTTCAATTCACAAGCTTTGTGAATATGACATTCAGGTCAAAATGAGGTCAGGCTACAAATTCATTTTAAGGTGGTCAAATGCCACAGAAAGTATAGGGTAGCCAATGTTACATATAATTTAATAAAATAGTACAACACTGTCTAGCAATGCTTGCTTATGAAATTAAGCAAGTAGCCCTCTGAGCAATAGAGCTAGGGAAACACCGGTTCCAGTGGATCAGATGTTGTGGTTGGAGTCACTGGAGTCTAAAAAAGTGTTATGTGTATATGCAGGGATGAGTAATAAGATCTGTCTTCTCCACTTGACTGGGGTTTTCATGAAACATAAGATCTCATGTCTTTAAAATTACATCTCCACCAGTTGAAATGTTATGGAGGGAAGAAAAGCAGAAAAGGCTGATTTCCTAGGAACCTCCACTAATATGATTACACAACAATTTATTATAGTGTTATGGCAAAAATTCTTTTATACCTGAGGATCATGTTTTCCTTCCAGAATCTTGTAGAAAGGTCTCTTCATAATGTGTTGCAAAAACCTTTTGATCACTTGCAGAATGAAACGCCAGCCAGTAGCAGGAAATCTCTTTATGGACCTAAGAGGTTGCTTATATGTTACTCAGTAGATAATTTTTTTTCATTAGTAGCCCAAACAAACACTGGGGCAAAGTAGAATGCAAGGAGGAGAAATGGCTGATCAAAGAAAACAAGATTTCTCTGTGCTGCATAGTCTTTTGATTTATATTGTTAAATATTAAGTGAGACCAATGGGAAGTCCATGTGGTAGCACTTCCCATTTTAAAAGTACCTTCAATGTTGTGTGACCCCTTCACAATTTACTGCGCAAAAAAAAAAAAAAAAATTTTTCTTCTGGCCCTGCATTTTGAAAGAGCGGTAGAAGGGCTCTGATAGTATGATTCAGTTATTTGAAAATGGAAAGCAGGGAAGAAATGGGGGAGAGAACTTATCACAATAGAAAAGGTGTCTGTGCCATTGCTTTCTGTTGTGAGTGTTCTTGAGTAACAGCTACCGTACTGAGCAGAGTCCAAGCAGAAAGGGAAAGCTGTGAGCTTACCTGAAAGGCTAAAAATTCCTGTTACATGTTCAGAAAAAAAAAAACCACAAGAAAAAAACCCAAACAATCACAAGATATGTGCCTAGAAGGGACTATCCAGGGAGAGCGAGCTTTAGCCAAAGGTGGTTATGCGTTTAACATGGAACACCAAACTCTTCTACATTAAAAACCAAAACAATACAATACAACCCCTCACTTATGTTCCTTGAAAAAAAAAAACCACAAGAAAAAAACCCAAACAATCACAAGATATGTGCCTAGAAGGGACTATCCAGGGAGAGAGCGAGCTTTAGCCAAAGGTGGTTATGCGTTTAACATGGAACACCAAACTCTTCTACATTAAAAACCAAAACAATAAAAAACAACCCCTCACATGTTCCTTTGGCATTTAGCATCTTTTCAGATTTAAAGGACATCAAGCTAGTTCCCGTAAAAACTGAAAGGACTGGGGTTTGTCTGGATAAGAGTTTTCACTTGTACTATGAGCTTATCAATGTTAGGGATATTAATGAAGATGTGTCTGTGTAAGTTTGGGAAAAAAGATAGAACTAAATTGTGTTATGATTCCCTGGAAATGTTATTTAGATTACCAGAATGCATATGTTCAGTGTACCCCTCTCAGTTATAATGCCTTTTGTTGACATCTATATACTTAAATGAAGAGATGGAATATTCCTAGATCTGGGATTATATGGAATAATCAAAATAATCCACAGATAAATTGTTTGCTTTTTGTGGTTAAAATTAGTGGAAAAAGTGCTTCTTTCAAGAAAGTACTGCAGTATTTCCTGCACTTTGCGGGAAAATGAGCAAATGAAAAAACCCCAAACATGTGCATGCCTAACGTTTAAAAAAACCCCACAACCTTTTTCATTATTGTATGTAACATTATCTGCTTGTGCTTATCTGTTCTTGCTTTTCTTGTGATTGTAACGTGTTCAACATAATCTGTATGTAATGTTGGAGATCAATTTCTTGATAGCAAAATACCAAATACAAGTTTTGTGAAATACCGATAGGCAGGTTGCCACTCGGTCCCACGTTTGGGACTGATACTCCATAAAACCTTTCACCAGGAATTATTTCTATAGCTAGCTAAAGGCACGTAAACAGAACCTGCAGGTGTAGAACCTGAAATAAAAAGAAGATACCGCTGTTTTCATGCCCCAAATTAAAACTACAACCAATTTCTAACACTTCTAAATGCACCTCTATGTCAGTTTGTGTTACATTTGAACTTTCTGTTTCAGTGTACATTAAAAGAGGCTGTTTTCAAATTATCCTCTTAATGTAAGTAATGATATTTGGACTACAACTTTTGTCCAGGCAAATGATGGGCTGTAAAACGTAGCTGAGCGTTCACTGGTGGCATTTTTTAACAGGGCTTTGTAATTTGAATCTATATTGTACATTCTCCATCACAGAATTTGCTGCTGTTTCAAATTATTCAGTCATTTTCACCAGTTCTGGAGATTCTAAGAGAGTTCCTGTTTTGAGGGGATTAGTGATTGCTCTTGCTGTTGCCATACTGACAACTCAGCTAAGATGAGCTTATTTTAAAAAAGCTGCTTCTAACTCTTCTATCTGTGAAAATTTATCTTGAAAAGGTGACATGACTACCACTGATTCAGTGATGTGAATCACTGCGAAACATTTATTTTGAGAATTTTGTGTTACCTGCTAATCTCAGTGAGGATCTAGCTGTGAAATGTAATGATGGCAATTTATAAGTTGGTTTTTAAAAGCATTTAGAAGCACAAATCCCATTGATTTTGGAATAAAGTTTTTCCTCCTAAATTATCAAAGCACTTGGAAAAAAAATGCAATTAGCTATTTCTCTGCTAATAATTCTAACAGAGGTATCCAAGTAATATCATTTCTAAGTAATCCAAACCTATCTTATGCCTTCCCTTTGGGGGATAAAAAACCCAATGCATCCAGTTTTTCACTGTAGCTATACATTCTGTTTAGGAAAATACCCAACATTGCTATGAAGTGCTGGTAGGATAAAATAATCAGTACAAGGGTCTTACGATGTTTGAACTCGTATTTGTTTGACCAAAAACTGTGGTACAGGACCAAAGCACAGCACCACCACAAGTGACCTCAGTTTACCTTGCTGCACACCTTTGAGCCTGTAGTTCAGGAGACACGTTCCTAGACAGAACACTCTCGAGGCTAATATGGAGCCCCTCCGGAACAGCCTCTTCTGCAACCTGTGTCTGGCTGACAAATGGGCTCAGGAACAGGAAAAATTTCAAGAAATTTGATAATTAGAGTCCAATGTTTATCTTACCTGCTTTTGTGTGCACAAAATACAACTGCTGTATCAAGATGGAATGTATTTGAGAGAGCCACCACAGACTCATACAGTTAAAAAAAAAAATCTTCCCCACAATAATGAAAAAAAAATGAGACAGTGGGGGAAATAATTGTTTTCTTAATGTTTGCAGAGTACTTAGAGATTATAATATAAAAAAGCCTATGAAAGACCATTTAAATTTACATGTTTACTATCTTTGTAACTTCTAACTATGCAAACTTGCAGACCTCAAATGTTATTTTCCTGTATCACTCCAGTGAGTAAAATACAAGTAGGCATCTGAACGGCCAGTGTTTTTTAACTTGTTCTCTCAATTGGCAAGACGCTACGGGTTCAGAAAACCTAGATCAACACCAAAGTTGGTGTCTTAATACAAAAGCTAATGAACACCACTACAGTTACTTCTAGTAGAGAGAAGTTCTCCATTTTTAGAAAGACAAAAATAAACTAAGAGGGTGTAATGACACTGAGTGAGTTTTGAGGCAGGCTTTGAATTAAATTAAGAATTAATTAATTAAGAATATGTAACCACTTGCTTTTTCAAAATTCAGTCTGAGGTTTAACATTCTTATCAGCCTTCTCTGCTGCACACTTAAAGTCAAAGCTTGGCTGCATCATTTACATATTTTGGTTTACTGTTCCGTGCCAAGGGGGCATGATTCAGTCTGACTCATTCATCTGTTAAAATAAGGCTTATTCCAATATTAACTAGGGCCAAACCAAATCTGCACAAAGTAACAAAACCCCAGTTCACGATCTTTGCAGTTTTCTGCAGTTTTTAACTGAAATTGCTTTCTGGCAGTACAGTTGTGACAATTTCGCATAGTTTGGCTCCTCTTTATCAAATTATTCTCGCTTTCTTGCAACTGCATATTGTAGAAACACTTTATAATGAAAGGATTTCTGGATTAGCAATTTTGAAATAAAAATTACAGTAATAATTTTATGCTCAGTAATTGCTGTTTTGGTTGTACATCACACTGCTTGCCTATTATGTTTTGTACTTTTGAAACCTACAGTTCATTTAATTGAGTACTGCATTAAGAATATGCAACGAAACATTATTCATATTCAAAACATGGGCAAAGAGAATGTCTTTTACCTTTTGTCAGCAAAACCATCACTCCTCCCTGCAGGTCTTGTGACTTTGAAAGTTTACTTTTTTTCTTAACAAAAACAAAATCCAATTGTGGTCACTCAGGGATTATATTCTCTTGCTGCAAACATATTGCCATCACCACTGTAACTGCAGAGAATCATGTTTAGAGCAGTCATGCTATTTGCATTTGCCTCAACTGCTGAATAGTCATTTAACTAACTTTGTCCAATTTAAAGCCTCATGGTTATTTTTTGAGTGACAGAGGTATAAATTATCGCACTGCAAAACTTTCTATCAATTAAGAACAAGCTGTGCCTTTTGGTACGTGCACCTTTTAAGCAAATACATTTTGGGTTCACTCAGGAGTTGTTGTGGTTGAAGAGCAAATGACAGTGTGGAGGCAAAACGAATTTGGATAGCAAAACAGTTTAATCAAAGATGTTGCAATTTTATCGATTATACCACTTCCCTGTCACTTGGAAGACATGACGTGCTCTGGGCAAGACAGCGTGGCAGTTCTAGCCATGCAGTACATGGTTCTGGGGTGCCCCACGCTCACCCCCCCCCCACTCCCTGGAAAGATGATCCTGGACTCTGGTGCAGGCTCTTGGGGCTCCCCCCAGCATCTTTTCTCTATTATGTTTACCTCTTAAGTGCCCTCAGCTACCAGACTGGGCGGCTACAGGACACGGCTGATGATTAGCCCCTTCAAACCACAGTCTCATTTCCTGTTTTGCTGCGCCATTGTTGGAGCTCACCATCTGCTTCTTCAGACCCTTCTGGACACGTTTGCGCAGTTGTTCAGGACACATGGTTGATCATACTTCATCTACTTCCACTGCAGCAAAAAGTTAGTTAAAGTTCATCGGCTTATGCTAGTGGCGATGCTGCCTAGCCCTAACTCACGCTAACAGCTAGAGGAATCCTATCTGTGTAACAGAAATTAAACATTTTCTTTGCCTCCTGTTAAACCTGTAGCTTATGCAGACAGAAAAGGCCAAACATGACATGCCGGTTAAGCTGAAAAAACATGTCTCCAGTTCCCACTGAGAGGCTTCTCTTAAAATTCAAGCATACACCATTTCCAAATACCTTTCCTTCTAAATGCAGTAACTAAACATTTTCTAAGTCACACCCACACTTACTTATCTCCTATCCCTCAAAGGCCGCTGGGAGTTCACAGCTCATCCTCTGTCTTCTAATTGAAAAAACCCCACATTATCAACACAGCCATGAGAAGGTGCTGTCTGTGCTCAGCACCCGCTGAAATCAACAGTTAACTCTCAGAACAGATACACCTCTACCTTAGCTCGTCAGGCCAAGTTCAGGAAAAGTTTTAACTAGACATGGGCAAAAAGTTGCCACCTGGAGTCCAGGTTGGTACATGTAAAGCAAAATATTATTTTTTTGTACAACATACAGCTACGTATTGTCTTTTAACTAGACTGAAAATGGGCCAGCTGCCTGATTTGGCATTTAGAAGTGTGGTGAAATGGTACAAAATTAATCTTATTTCTTGTCATTCTTTTACTAAGTGAAAATAAAAGGGAGGAAAGAAAAGGGAGCAAATATATTATTAGCGATACTGAGACTATGCTGAATTTACTTACTTGAACTTTGCAATACTGCATTCCAGCTGCAGCAATCAAAACAAACGACTGATGTAAAAGCACGGGAAAAACATGCAAAAGCACAAGTCTTGTTTAAAGGCTTCATATAACAGAACATAGCTAGATCTTGCATGCCCCACAATTTCAAATTAAACAGCAAAAACCTTTTAAAGGAACTTAAAGATACCAAGTAGTCTTAATTTTTACCAGTCTGCATTTAAAAGTTTACAATAGAGAGCATCATGCTACAAAAGAATCTAAAAGAAAAGGCAACCAGTACATTTCAATTGTGTGAACTTAAATACACGAAGACTGAAATTGCTGGTACACACGTGTCTGAGATTATTCTAAACCGGATATTTAAGACAACTGAAGTTCAAGACGGTGAGACAAGCTGAGATTGTAACTGAATGACACCTCTTTAAATCAGAGCTTTTTCTCTAAGAATAAGAGGAGAGGTACTTTTACGTATTTTCATCTTTATTTAATGAGCACTTTGTTATTTTTCACTTAAGATTTTCATTCATTTTATCCAATAAAACCATTCAGTTTTGTAAATAGGGCTCTGGGCAGGTTGTGCATCTCTCTTGAAATACAATCCAGGAAATGGTGGATTTTATGCATCAGTATTTCAGTATGCATCAGTAGTTTTTCTGGAGTGTTTTACATACATAAACAGAGCACACCAAAGTACTGTTTCTTTCCTCGTGTTGGTATTTGGACTGCCATTTGTGCAAACCATTCTCATTTTGGAAGAAAGAGGCTTTCTTCAATTGCAGAATTCCATCAAAAATCATTTATCTGCAATTCTGATGTGTACAAAATACAAAGCTTTCTCACAGCTATTATATTAAACTCTATTCCAACTACAAGATTTGATAATATTACCAAAACAACGTTTACATTTTGGAAGGGGCTTTGATTGCAAGATGTCCACTCCTCCAGTCTTCTCAGCTTTCTGGAATGAAACAAACAGCTCACTGAAGCATTAAAACCACATTTACGCTTGGTTTGCTTTAGCTGAACCAAGATGAATAAGAGTCATAACGGTAGTGTAACCATGAAGCAGGTCATCCTTTATGTCATTGCATTCTCTCAATACGAAATTCCCAGTAACTATTCGATCACATCCTATTTCCCCATGTCCAAAAAAGCCAAAGAGGGGAACGTTTGGAAAAAACTTCCTAAATGCATCTGCTTCCATATTCCTTTTGGTTTTATAATGCCGATATCCTCTGCCAACACACGCAAACATGAAGCCAATGGTGTTACGCTCGGGGATGTTTGCTGCTTTGAGACGCTGCATGGCGGCTTCTGCTGTCCTCTCATCAGCTACATCCTGGTCTAACAAAACAGTGGCGCTCTGGATCTGGGGACCGCTGAAAGCCAGCCCGACCACACCGCAGGCATCACCGGGCTGGGCACTGTGACTGAAAGGCAACAGGCACCGAGTTAGAGGACGTTCCAGGGAGACCACTTCCAACCTGAATAAACTTCCGCTGTAGCAGAAGCAGGTTTCAAAGCAGACCAACATCCCAGTGATTCTGAAAGCCACCCATAGTTAAAAAACAAACCAAAGCCTTCAAATTTTAGCAACTTTTTTTTTTAGCAACTTTTCACAAGGAAAAGCATTCACATCCATTACCAAGGATTAAGCGTAAGCCTACCTTTCAAATACATGCCAAATTCAGCAGTTTGTGTATGTCACAGCTCTCTCAATTCTAACTAAAGTATTAGTTAAACTTAAGACAAGCAAAGATACTTGGCATTTACATATCAAACCAGGGCACCAGTCAGTAACGCCTTCAGATTCAGGTTCCTTTAAGTCTCCTTGGTTGGCCGGGACACATTGGTTTTGGTAGTTACCTACCTATGCTTTATTAGCAATAATTTAATATGCAGTCAGCTCCCTTATCCAGAGTAACGGTGGAGCTGGCATAAATCAGATGCAAGAAAAATGCTGGTATTACTATGGAGTCCAGACCTACGCTGGCGTGAGAGGAGCCGGTGGCAATGTCTGCACTGCACTCCCTCGCACAGGACGCCCCAAGGAGGATGCACCAGCACATCAGATGGTACAAAGGGCGCGCCCTGTGCAGCAGAGCAGCTGGAGCAACCAGACCCCAAATGTGCCCTGCAGGGATCCTGGCGTAGGGAAGGGGTTTAAGCTGGATGAGGTCTAGCTCGGTCCTGTGAGTGCCACGTCCTTCAGCAGCGGCAGCGTATTAGGTGTGCTCCTGGGGCACGGTCCTGTTTGCATGTTCAGCTACTGCTCTGTAATGTGAGCCAAACCCAAACTGATACAGAAACAAAATGTTCACATGAACGGCCTCTGTCACAATGAGTGATAATTTATCTGCAAGCCAGAGAGTAAACACGCTGCAATAACACACATAGGGTATCTGAACCTGGAAATCTCCTTTGCAGTGGGTTTCTGCTAGCTGGGTTTCCAGAATCCAATTTGTAACACAGTCATACAAAGCTTCCAGCTTTTCTGGCTAGATCACCGTGTAGCAGTTAACTTTGTTCTCTTTAAAAAAAATATTATCATTTTACTACTGTTAACGGGCATTTCTAATATGATATAACTAAAAGGCTATGGCTTCTGCTGTGTTTCTCCCATTTTAAAACTTCTTTAGAATTTACCTTGAAGAAGATACCTACTTCTCAGAGGTCAGTGATGTAAAGCTTTCCACTTGTCCCCCTGCCAGGATGATGCTTTTCTCATTCAAAGGATTGACTATTTGATGAAGAAATCGAGTAGCTCCAGACTTCCAGGAGTTGTAGCCAAACAGAAGAACCACCCGGAGATCTGGGTTATTCTTCAGACCTACAAACAAAAACAAAACGACAAACACCAATCCTCTTATTTTTAAATCCTGACCCCTGAAGTCCAACCATTCTAGTCTCTCCTCAAATAATACATCACACCTAGTAATGGCTTTCCATTGCTGTAACTGGGAAAACAAGGCACAAGTTGCCCAGGCATTCAGGAGCTGGGCTGCATGCCCCACGTAAGTGAGAATTTCTGAAAAGAACCTAGCAAGGAAAAGACAGCTGCATCTGCTTCCTCGAGCTTTCCAGTTCTTCAGCAGAGCATCTGAGTTTTACCACAGCCTCTGAAGGCACAGCTCTTCAGTTTGACTTGGCAGCCTTAATCGTCCTTTTAGAGATAAGAACCGAGCGTACAGGTTATTCAAAAACAAGACAGAAAGTAGCTTTACCTGAAAATTAAATAAATCACACATATCAGCCAGTTGCTTATCCCAAGGCAGAAACTCCCAGGTTCCTAGAAGACTCAAGAAACCCTCATTATATTACTCTTCATAAATTATCTACCCCGCTGAGGACACAACGTAAGTAATGTAAACCGTGTTTACTGAAATATGCCATCTTCTGTTCTACCTTTCTTTGCTACAACACCTGACTTAGGATCTAAATGCAAAATTTTTTTGGCGAAGAAGAGAAGCAGCTCCTCCTCACTCACTTCTAAATTGTAGTGACAGGAATCATTCCCAATAGCACAGGCTGATTTATCATTATTTTTAACCAATTACAGGCCGCTCAAAACCTAACAGCTCCCTCTGAACAGCTCCACTTGGAACTTAACCGAGGTAATCAGAGATCAATACTCAGGATAACTTAACCTTAATACTCCAGAGAACAGGAGGAACAGAGATGCATAATTACCAGCTGCAGCCCTACAGAGCCAGAGAGTGCTCTATGAATGGAGTTAGGACAGAAGCTCTTGGTTCCACACACAACTCCATGCTGGTGCCTAAAAAAGCAACACAACACTTCACAAAAGCCCAAATAAAGGGGAGAACAAGGACATACCTGCTTCAGCAAATTTACTTTCATCAAAGACCCTGTTCTTCAAGTCTTTAGAAAAATGGAAGGTGTGAATTTTCACCCCATCAATTTTGGGAAACAACAGAGCAAATCCAGCTTCACCCTCTTCAATTTCTTGAGGCTGATTGCTGCTTGAACCCATAGGGGTAACTACAAGGATACAAAACCAGACATCTTGTGTTCAGTTTCTTTGCTGTGTCTTTACTGTTCAACGATTCTAATACTTTTGTCTACGCTGTAACACAGATTAAAAAAGGCAGAGCAGCTCAGGTGATGTAAAACATGACAGCTCATTTCCATAACAACATATCTAATTGACAACAGGTGTCATTTTTTTGTTGATATTTTAGAAAGACAAAGCATGTAGGAGTCCTGCTGGCTATAGATCACTCTGGACAAGGAGTCGTGGATATATTTGGACATTTCCCCCCAGCCACACCAAATATAAAACAGTTGGAAAACAAGCACTGTCCCATACAGCTGTCTCAAGCCTTCCTGCCAACTTCTGCAGGCACGGAAACATACGCAGATTTTTAAGGTGTTACACAAGTGTGCAATGACAGCAGAAAGCAAACTGACACAAATATTGGGAGTGTGTTATTGAATCATGCTAGTGACAACAAACAAATACCCTACTTATGCTGTGGGAAGAGAATTTAAGGTGAGAAACCAGGAAAAAACTTAAAGGACTAGAAAAAGGCTGACAAGGGAGACTGTGAATTTTCCATAGTTATTGTGTATGCCTCCTGGTAGACCATAACAAACAGGTACATACCAAGGACGTCCTGTACAGTTAGTCACAATATGACTCTGAAAAATACAGATAAGTCCAAGAAACTTTCGTTACTGCTCAATTAAATCAACCCTTTTAATTATAACTGCATCACGGGAAGCAAGAATTTAAGCTCCATGTGATTTAGCAGCGACACTGCAAACTCCTTAAAATTGAAGCTAGCACTGAACAGGGTAGGAGCAGAACACGGTAATAAATGTAAGAACTCTCCTGTCAGCCTGCAGGACTATGCTTTCAAAAAACATATGGAATTGTGATAAACAGGAACTGGAATAGATGTGCAATATGCTGGACACCTTCAAGCTGATCTCTCACAGAATCACACGTTTTCCTCCTACCTACAATCCCCGGGGTGACCAGTCCGAGAACCTGACATCGCTTTGGCAACAGTTTTTCAAGCGCAATTGCTGTTTCTTTACTGTTTCTTTTCCTGGCTATTAAAATAATAAAAAACAAAAAACAAAAAAGGCAGAAAGAAGTAAACGTGAGTTGTTCTGAACAGTACTGGAACAAACGCTGCAGTCAGTCCCATCCTGTCTAACCAATGCTGCCCATCAGCGGCTGCCCTGTTAACAGCATGGCAAACCGGTACAACTTGGTGAGAGCACAGGACTGCTGGCGTGCAAACAGAATCAATGTCCTCCAGGGAACGGGAAAGGAACTCGTCTACGTAACATAACACGCAGCTACAAACTGCGTTCATACCACAAACGCAAAGCTACGCGATCACGTTTTCTGCAAAAGATGTACTTCCCCTTGAAATTCAAACTGACAGCACGGCCTTTCGGCTAACTTGTTTCTACGCGCTG
>NW_009635464.1:0-3904 GCF_000690535.1 Cariama cristata | reverse complement strand
CACCTGGCCAGCCGCAGGCTGATCCCAGCTCCCTTCTCGCCACGGGCAGCCTTGCCAGCCGGCGTGGGAACCAGGTCACCGGAGCCCAACGGGCTGGGGCTGCCGGCACTCGGCATAGCTGCCCTTCAGCAACAAAACGCACGGAGCATGTGGGGAACTGCGGCCCAGCGTGGGAGGAACGGGGCTTTACCTTAGCACAAACATCACCTCCTTGCTTTCTCTGTCTTGCCTTCGCCTGGCAAACTCCAGCTTTATTGTAAGAGGTGAACTAAACTACATGGACCTTTGGTTTGCCGCTGCCAACCCCAAAACATTTGCTACCTGCTACATACCTCCCCGTCACCTTCTATGTCATTCACTGCTTTAAATAGCAGGCCACACGCTGCCATCCTCTCCCTGTTATTGCTGTTCCCATCCCCTTTGCCTATTTTCAGTCTCCCGTTACCACCCCCACCCCATTCTTGATTTACGAAACAAGAGTGTACCTCCTCTATAGCTGCCACCCCCAAGCTGAATGTCTTTCCCACCTTTCACAGCTTCACACAATGAACCAGCTATTCCATGCGCTGCTTCACAAAAGACTTCCCACTGCTATTCTCACTCTGTTCAACTGCCCTCCTACTGCTCCCTCACAGCCTACTTTTTCCACACTACAATCAACCTGCTCCCATTCACTCCTTCATCCCCACAGCCTGACCTCTCTCTACTCGGCAAACTTCATGCTATTCCATCTCATCCACTTACTCATGCAGTAAATTTGCCCGATCTCCTCAGTCGCTGTTTTAAAACCTGTTACTTCCGCACTTACGGTGAAACAACCAACCTTAACGTACTGACTCTGCCAAGACAGCTACCGTTCCTGCCACCTAAGTCTCAAAGGAAAGACATCCTCTCCCTTATTCATAGGATCTGTCTTCTGCTGCACCAAGCACGTACCTACTCACATCTTGTGCTTCAGCAAAGAAAAACTGGAGTATAAAGTAAGTTTCCCATACACAGAAATGATACATGTGCTTCAGCAAAGAAAAACTGGAGTATAGATTAAGTTTCCCATACACAGAAATGATACCACCACAACTTCACGCATCCTTCTGCCCTCTTCAGGCTTTTGACCTCCGTAGGTCAGAGAGGGTGGAAAAAGCTAGAGAGGACTGTTTTGGTTTTACCTGACTGTCATTTTGCTGTTTGCAGTTTGTTGCAAGCAGAGGTGTAAGATGATCTTCAGGTCTCTCCTGCACACTGCCACAGAAGAGGACCTCAAACCTAGCCAAGGAAAGAAAAAAAAAAAAAAAGCTCAACAGCTTTCACATACTTATTCTCAACATTTAAAAGCACACAAAAAAACCCCAGCCATCTCCTTCTCCTTCACGTTGGACAATCTGCCTCTACCAAAAGATAAAAATATGTTAGTAACGCCTCAGTTCTAATCTCCTAAATAAAACTGTATGACTGTTAAATTTGGGACCTCAACAATGACCAGCAGTATCAATGTTGCCTTAGTTAACATTAATTTACATAGAGATTTGGGCTGACCTCTGAATTAGGCATCTGTGTGAAGTTGGTTACTAAGTAGTTCCCACTGGCTAAAATGAGACTACTGCAATGAATAAAATTCTGGACATAGGTTTTTAAGTTACACTAATACACTATTTACCATTTAATTTGAATAAACTTTATTTAATTTATATGTATAATATACTTGACAACTCCTAGAAATGTTTTTACCTACTTTAGTTGGGGTTGTTCAGCCTGGAGAAGAGAAGGCTCCAGGCAGACCTTAGAGCAGCCTTCCAGTACCTAAAAGGGCCAACAAGGAAGATGGGGAAGGACTTTTGACAAGGGCAGGGAGTGACAGGACAAGGGGCAATGGCTTTAAACTGGAAGAGGGAAGACTGAGATGAGATGTAAGGAAGAAACTCTTCCTGGTGAGGGTGGTGAGGCACTGGCAGAGGTTGCCCAGAGAAGCTGTGGCTGCCCCATCCCTGGGGGTGTTCAAGGCCAGGTTGGATGGGGCTTTGAGCAACCTGGTCTGGTGGAAGGTGTCCCTGCCCAGGGCAGGGGGGGTGGAACGAGGTAATCTTTCAGGTTCCTTCCAACCAAACCATCCTATAATTCTATGATTCTATGATAACTAGACATTTGCAGTCTTTGGACTTTTCTAGTTTCTCTTCATACTACAAACATTTCCAAATACAGTGAATCAAAGTAACAAGACTATCTCAGAAAATGTAAAACGTATAAAATAGGAGCACCACTTTGTGTATTTTTTTTTTTTCAGATTCCTGACAGGGTTCTTGGCAAGGACTAAATCCTTTGTAAAGGCTGCTGCAAATGTGACAAAAAACTGTTTCCCTAATTTTACATTGCACTGCATTATCGCATAATTTAAGCTAACTAACTACAGAGTCTAGTATTTTCAGTTCATTTTCATAAAAGAGTGATTATACATGCCTGGACGTTGAGGCAACTACAACCAAGTATTGCATCATGTTCCCACTATACTTTGTGTATCTCGGTCATAAGCATCTATTGCTTTTCCCAGAAGTGAGATATTTTATAGAAAATTAAAACCACCACATGGCCTGATGAAAGATTAGATATGAAAATTTATTTTCCAGACCAATGTGCAAAATTATTGAGTTGCAAGACAAAATACATTTTGTCATTTGCAACACTATTATACATATTGTAAGGTTTCTTACCACTTGTTCGTATTCATTTCTTCAAAACAAGAATGCTGGCAATGTATTTGCTCTAGGTATATCCAGCAGAACTCACTCCTAACTCTTCTATCAGGCAAGACTAGAAGTAGTAGTATTTGCGAAAGTGGGAGGTTACAAGCATTGTTAAACCAGGCATACCAGTTTCACACAGATTCCCATCATCGCATTTCAATCACATGGTTGTCTGCTCCAAACCAGTTTTTTCTGACCCAAGTAGCTAGCCAGGCAAAATCTGAGAACCATCACATTTTCCAGCTGGCAAAGCCACTGTTGATGAACGTGCATGCATTTGACATAACTGGTTACTTACATTGAAATGTGTTTCTCTGATCATAGAAGAAATCCTATTAACTAGCAACATCCTCTATGCCTTTAAGAAGCTTCCATGAAGGCAAAGTCAATTCAATTTCCCATGGGGAAGGGTTGTGAATTTAGCCTTTAGTGTCTGTTGAACGTCTAAGCTGGCTCTCATCACTGGATCAGGGATTTTATTCGATTTTTAAAGCATTTATGTTGTACCCACCTCTGAAAACAGAATGTATTTGGTGGCATTTTTAGCCGTTTGGTCCAAAAGATTCAAGCTGTTCCTATCTTGGGGCAGGGTCTTATATCCATATGGTCTCCCTAACACTAAGCACTCAGCCTACAAAAGACAGTAACAAGAGAAAGGCTGAAATTCAAAATTTTATCAGGCTGATGGCCAGCAGAGATTACTAACGTGTCTATAAATGACATTTTACTCTTCACACTGATAAACCGACCAAACATCGAATTAGATATGCTCATTTCCAGTACACACAAGCATATCTTGTTTCAATTTTACCCCCATGTTCCCTTCTGCATCACACCCACTCACTGCCCCAAATAAACCTACACTGCCACGCTGTTAGACATGCATAAACCATAAACACAGGATGAATCTCCTTTTTTTGTTGCATCTTACGACCAAACCAGGTCCCCATCCCCACCACCTTACTGAACCAATGGCAGTATTTTACACAAGTAGTACACACAGCACTACCAGAGAGTGACCGCAGGCCCAGCCGTACACAAAAGACCATCCCCTTTCCCCAGAAATCCTGACAGGACAGACTCCCCACACGTTCGTTCCTGCAGCACTAACTGAAAGCTACGTGTAAGCCCACCCAAACTCCCTAGCGGCGCGCTTTAACCAGCCCCCC
>NW_009635463.1:22863-27083 GCF_000690535.1 Cariama cristata | reverse complement strand
CTCCCGACTGGCTCCAGCAGATGAATTACCCGACGTTACTGCTGTGCGTACCCTGTAGTGGTGATAGTAGCCCAGTGACAGCTTTACCAGAGGGCTTTCAGCAACTGGCTTTTTACTGAGCTTTTATTGAGCATTATTTATATTAACTGAGCAGCTCCTCCTATTAGAGCTAATGAAGGTAAGGCTGTAAAGTCTAGTTTCATTTGTGGGATGCAGAAACGATTAGAAATGTATTAGAGTATCTTCCCTCTGCTGTTGCAGATTGGAAGGCTTTAGTTTGTACTGCAGGCATGCATTCCTCAGTTGAACAGCAGCAAATAAGTTTTATCTGGGATGACTGTGTCTAGAGCCCTGCCAGAGATGACCCTTCTGTTCTTACTGCCCCGCTGTAAGAGGGTCCTGATGCAGTCCAAGTGATGCCAAAATATGTTCGAGCTGAGGGTGAGGTGTGTGTGCCTGCCCTCCACAAACCGAGCCGCTTCTTTCTGCATGGATCCAGGACTGAGATGTGTGCCGCTCAGAAAGGAGACGATACATTTGTGAGCGTGTTAGTGGCCTGTCTCAGAAAATAAAAGAATGCAGGAAAATGGTTGGCTCTTCACCACTAGAAAGAGGCTCTTAAAAGGTGCCTGTTCTTGGTGAGGTCGGGTCAGCACCTGGAGCTGGGCATAATTTTTGTTTGCACCCAGAACTGTGTGCCTCAATCTGTAGGGCTGGAGAGGCCAGGAGAGAGAAGCAGATGTTTTCCTTAGAGAGAGTGAATTTTTAACCACCCCTCCCATTCCTTCCAAAATAGAGTTTTCACTAACAACATGTAACAAACAATTATCCTAGGGTTTGCCACATACTTCTCTTTTCCCAGCTCTGGGTGCCCCAGTCTGAGCTCACTGGGAATCAACCAGCGGTGGTTCCAGCAAAGGAAGAACAGCGTTTGAATGGGAAATGCTTGTTTTACTAATGTGCTCTGAAACTGATAGGAGCTTGTACAGTTTTTTTTGTCTTAGGAATCCAAGTTTTTAGGTGGAGAATTTGGTGTTATTTAAGTCCCAGTTCTTCTTTGCATTTAAGACCTCTGCCAGCAGTGACAGTATTACCTGTAGCTTATGCCCTTCATTGAATAGAATATCTTCCCTAGTAGAGATCTAAAGTCAAATACCTGGATGTTCCTTTAATTCTTTTTTCTTCCCCCCCCCCTTTTTTTAATTTTTAATCTCTCTATTCTTTGCATTTAAGACCTCTGCCAGCAGTGACAGTATTACCTGTAGCTTATGCCCTTTATTGAATAGAATATCTTCCCTAGTAGAGATCTAAAGTCAAATACCTGGATGTTCCTTTAATTCTTTTTTCCTTTTTTTTTTTCCCCCCCCTTTTTTAATCTCTCTACTGAATTAGGAGATTTCCTCTGGAAGATATCCCTCAAGATGAAAAGGAAGCTGCAAACTGGCTTCATAAGCTTTACCAGGAAAAGGTAAACAGCTTTGCTTTCTTTTCTCTCTGTTGGGATTTTCACAGGGGTAGTGTATTAAGGCACTGAGTAACGACACTCTTCCACTGGATGGAGAGAAGAGATGGAAATACTATGTATAATTAGGCAGCCATCCCTCAAACTGCTGGAAGGAGCAGTATAGAAGGAACCCCTTGGCTGCAGCAGGCTGGCTAGTGAGTAGGTCTCAAATTGTCGGGAAGCACAGTGGGATTCAGAGAGATGCCTGAGATGCGGAAGACTAATAGCAATCCACCCTCTTTATCTATTCTTCAGCTCTTGGGTCTCTGTCATACATTTCTAAAAGCTCCATTTTCCCTGTGAGTGTTTTTAGGCACTCAAGAAGAGTGATCACTGTCTGTCAGGGACAGCCGATCCCGGCTTCTAGCTGCAATTGTCCTTTGCTTTCATATTTCTTCCACTGTCACTTTCCTTCTGCCTCCTGGTAATACCTCGGTAGTGGTGCGTGACGTGGTACAGACACTCCCTGGGACCTCCTGCCAGGGACTGATGTAGCACGTGGCCAGCATGACTTGAAACGGCTCAAAGGTTTTCCTCATGTCTTTCCTGGTTTTTACCTTAGATGGTTAATTTCTTGACCGCAGATTTTACAGTTCTGTGGGGAGAAGGAGAGAACTGTAATTAATGCTGCCCAGCCCTAATTGGTGGATTGTTGAACTTGAAATGTGTATCTTGATTTTTGTGTTGCTTACTTTGTGGGAAAACAGAGGAGTACAGAAAGCTTAATTATCTTGGGCTTTCTTCTGCTATGATGACCTCTGCTGCAGCATTTCCAAGCTTACGCTTAGTCTGTATGTAGGCAGTGATCGTTTGGAATTTCATTTCATTCATTTTAACCTAATTTGTTTGAATACCTAAGCTGTAATTCAGTTAAGGGAAGAGCATTTATCTTACAAAGAGCAGTAGCTATCATTGTCTCTTCACCGCACCTCCCATTAGCAGGTGTATCAAACCAGCTTGTGGGTCAGTTAGTGTAATATGGGATTAGAGAGTTTAAAAATAAATTAATTTGGGATCCTGGAATCCCACCTCCTGCTATCAGGGACACGCCATCCTGTAATTCCCTTGTGAAAGGCTCTTAGATGCAAGAATTCCTTTTGACATTGCCTGGCTGGAGGAGCAGACATTAAGGTGTATGTTCCCGGGCTGGTCTTTGCTTGGCTCCTGGCTTTGTTCAGCAGTAAGTGCAGAGCTAAGCAGATGCAGCAGAGAGCATTCACTCCGCTTGGTGCCGTTCCTCGGGCAGAATGCTCAGCTTTGCTTGCAGATGGAGGGCTTGGTGTTCCTTGCTGGTGTTGGCTGTACTTCCCTTCACCTTTGGTGTGAGGTGTTGCCAGGGAGGTAATACTCCTATATGTGGGTATTGATCTTGTGGTGGTAGCAATGTGTTGTAACTGGAGTCCTGAAAGTGCTCTTCACACACAGAAGATGTGTCCTCAAAAGGCGGTGTTATGGGCAAGGAACGCCTGGTGCTTCTCAGCCCTTTGTAAGGGAAGCGAAAAGAAAAACAGCTGAAGTGGGAAAAACAAGACATGGCCAAACTTCAGCTGTCCTTGGTAATGGCTTGGAAACCTTACGGAACATTCTTACAAACTGAGGGAAGGCTGTGGGCATGCTGCTCCCGAGGGTGATGTGCTTCGTGATTGCATCTCTTTGCAGGCTCAACTCAGGGTGCAACGGCTCTGTTGAAGTCTTGGGGTTATGGCTGGCACGGCGCTGTCTCTGCTGGGTAGCTTGTGCTTCGCCTTCCTCTTCTGGCTGTGTGTACGGCATTTTTGTGCTGTGCTTTGCTAAATCATGCCGACCTTTCTGGAAGTAAAAAGGGGAAGAAAAAGCATGCAGCAAAGAGGCAGGTAGCATCTGAATTGGCCTCTGGCCTGATGCTGCCCTAAATTCCTAAGAAGTAAAGAGAAGAGATGAAGGCATTTGGTAGTGGAGAGGCTGATATGGTTTCAGGTTCTGAAGGAATCTTGAAGGAATGCCCAAATAACTGACAGCAGATGGAAATGGATGCTGTGTACTCTTAATGGGTATTTACCACAGATCTTGTCCTTGATGTTGTCCTGGAGTTGACTAGTCTTGGATTGCTTGGTGCAAACATTATGAACCGGTTTTCTTCTGTCTTCTCTTTCTCCCAGGATGCTTTGCAAGAGATGTACAATCAGGAAGGCATCTTTCCTGGCCAGCAGTTTAAACCTCCTAGGAGACCATGGACTCTCCTAAACTTTCTTTTTTGGGCCACAGTTCTCCTCTCTCCTCTCTTCACATTTGGCTTTGGAGTTTTTGCAAGTGGATCACCTCTCCTTATCCTTGCATTCCTGGGACTTGTTGGAGCAGGTAATAAAAGCAGAGAAGATGCTAAGCCCAGAGTGACATGTAACAGGATCCTTTACCTCCGAGAAGTTCTGTGTATTAATTAATATGAACAGGACTTGCAGAAGAGTACTTGGAGCTCACTCTGTAGTCTTTATATTGTATAGTACTTTTATTATTTCAAAAGCTTTAATCCAGGCAGGCTTGCCTTCTTATCTGAGGCAGTATGTATAGCAACCAGTAGCAAGTGAGTCTTGTAGCCCGTTATCATGGTGCCAGAAGGAGAAAATACTTCTACTGCACACCTTCTCTGTCACTTAAAAAAACACACACACAACACCACCACCCCACCCTGCCCCACGCCAACAAAAAAAAAAGGGGGGGGGAGCCCAGCGGGGGGGGA
>NW_009635463.1:0-22853 GCF_000690535.1 Cariama cristata | reverse complement strand
AAAAAAAAAAAAGGGGAGGGGAGCCCAGCGGGGGGGGATATGCTTCAGTGTTCATACTACCTGTTCTGTTAATCAGCATAGAAGCATTAATTATATTTTTTAATCTGGGTTGTCTTTTTCAGTGACATCTGACCTGTGATCCATGTGCAGCTTTCTACAGTGCACTGGTGGTCTGTAGTCACTGCTGTCTTCAGGATTGGGTTAACTCATGTTGGTTCTGCTTGTGTGTGTACCTGTAATTTCCTAATTCCTCAAACTGGTTTTAATATGCCTCCCATTTCTCTGTTATATTTTAAAGCTTCCTTTGGAGTTCGTAGACTCATAGGAGTAACTGAAATAGAAAAAGGCTCCAGCTATGGCAACCAGGAATTCAAGAAAAAGGAATAACTGACAGCTACAGTTCAACACATATAACCAGACTATGGTATCGGATTAACTTCAGTGAAAAAACAACAACAAACACTTAGAAACTATCTTTTTCTTAATAACTGGTGACTAATATTAATGAATAAAACTTGAGCCAAGAATGAAGAAGTTGGAGGCATCAACTGAAGAGAACGCATCAACTTTCTGCCTGTTTAAGGATTACTGTAGTCAAACTATGGGAGAAAATCTGGGGTGGGGTGGAAGAAGACACTAATTTTTCTTGCTTTGGGGGACTTGGGGGTGGGGGGAGAAAAGAGGGCATTGGCCATGGCCACGTGCATCTTCAGATGACTGAATACACTGGTTTCTGTCAAGAGCACTGCACTCACTTTTACAACAAGAGCCGTTGAATGTTTCCTCTTGCTAAAGCCAACGTAATGTTTGTTGATTTCCAACTTTTTTTTATTAATGAGCCAGGAAGAAACAACCCTTCTTAAATTCATTGGCAGAGGTTCATTGGGTTAGAGTCATTTTGGAAAGGCTGTGTTGTCATGGCTACAGATGAAATCCTATTTGTATGTTACACTGATACTTTTTATTTTCAGGCAATGTCTTAGAACTTCTGTAATGAGAGAGAACGGATAGTGGCGTTTGGAAGCAGTGCGTTATTGATCAGGACATACCATAGAACAGATCCACTAGTATTAAAACAGTATAAAGTTCTCATCCTATCTCCTGCTAACTGCTCAAGGCGGTTTAATTTCAAAATATTACTTCAGTCTTGAGAGTTGTTTGCCCTGTTTCACATCAGACGTGTATGATAATCTTGAATCTGTTCGGGCTTGGTTTGTTTTCTGAATCAATGGTGACCGTGGAATTTGGAGTTGTGCGAAGAAGGAAATGTATTCAGTTGTCCCGACATTTTCTCCTTTTATTTCTGTTTGCATCTCTCATCACCAAAGTCCAGTTCAGCCAGCCTCTCTCAGTAAACTGGGAGGCAGCAGCAGAAATCAGCACAATAATTTTCAAAACATTTTCTTTTAGAAAAATTTGAAAAGGAGGGGTCTGTACCAGTCAGATTTCAAACGCTGGCATCTCTTGAACTTTTAATGAGAGT
Source organism: Cariama cristata (assembly GCF_000690535.1). Lineage (NCBI taxonomy): Eukaryota > Metazoa > Chordata > Aves > Cariamiformes > Cariamidae > Cariama > Cariama cristata. The sequence continues at coordinate 21,370 of NW_009635463.1, read as the reverse complement.
TTTGATGTCGATTCAGATGGGGCCAGGTACCTTACCCTGTGTGCTGTAATGATAGGGTGTGCTGCACTTTCTACTTGGTCGTGCTTTAGATGTTAATGTGAAGTATATGGCAAGGTGAGCTGTGCTGTTAAGCATTAGAAAGAGTATGAGATCTCTTCAGGGATTTTAATATCTTTAGTTTTGCTTGTTGACCCTTTTGGGTTTTTTCGCTGAAAATTAGAGATCAGAATCATGTCTGTACCTGTCTCTTCCCCCCCCCGCCCTTTTTTACTTTTTTACAAATGCGCATTCTGAGGTTTTTGTAGATTGCTGCTGTATGCATAGCTGGAGAATTACTTGCAAACAGATGGGAACTACTGTACGTTCCAAGTCTGAAGGCCCCAATCTGCATTTGGCTATGGCCAGAAGTTAGTGAGATGGGTTGCAGATCTACAGCTGAGGGCAGAAGCTGACCCTCGGGGTCTGTATTTTTAACCCAGCTGCCACTAGAATATTTATCTCACTTCTGTAAAGAGCAAATCTTATCAAAGCACTGGTCATTATTTTCATCTTTGCTCTAGTAACCAAGATAAGAGAATAATAATTTGCCTTCTTTTCATATTTACTCTAACTGTTGGAATGTAACCTCTTCTCCCACAGGTTTTTCTGTTTTCAAACACTGGAAGAGCAATTTTGTAACTTAGAAAAATATTTCACTTGGGGTCATTAATCACTGTTCTGTCATGCACTTGATTTTTGTTTGTGGTCTTTTCAGCAAGAGGATTTGAAGGATGACCTGCGTTGTCTGTCTCCTGTTAGTCTCATTCTCACTGGAATCATTGTACCCGTAGCCCCAGCGTTAGATGTCATCTTTGTCCCCTCAATAAATCTTCCCTAAGAAAGGGGATGCAAAACTGTTGTTAGTGGAACTTGGAATATGCTTTGGGAACTGAGGAGAACAGAGCCTAGCCGTGACTGTTTTCCTTGCTGGATGTTTTTGTACTTTGTCTTTAAATTTGGTTAGACCTCCAAATGCTGATAACGGTAACTCTCTGACTTTTCCCTGTTTTTTTTAACTGGAGGACTAAAAGCGGTGGGCTTTCCTTTCTTTTCTTTACTCCTTTTTTTTTTTTCCTTAAGTAATTCAGTAATGGATATAATTCTTGCTTCTTAGAAGGATGTTACAAATGCTGTGTACTTGCTTCCTGGAGATGATACTGAGTATATATAAGTTGTACTGGCTTAGCAGAGGGAGGCTTGCAAAGCGGGCTGACCATTGACTATGTTTTATACTTACATTTTGAGCAGTATATTAATGGGCATGACAAGAAATTCACAAAATAAATCCCTTCTTAATGCTGGGAAGAGGGGAGATGCTTAAAGGAGAAGGGAATTATAATAGCCTTTCTCTTTACGGGATTCTTTTCTCCTCTTAGTGCATGTAACTCCCTATTCGGAATCATGGGATTAGTGCATGTACATCAAGGGGAGAATAATCAACATTTCATATTTTCTTACCATAACTTATTGGTCATGGTTTCTTTTTGAAAAATATAATAAATACATCATCAGTTACATAAATTTTGCTCTTCTAAACAGACATATCAGTAACCATTTGGAAAAGAAATATACAGCAATGCACAAAGCAGTACAAAACCAACACAAATCTCTTCATTTTGAATTGTATCTCCTCAAATAGGGGTTTTTATACACGCACACACATACACAGAGTATGTATAAATTAAAATGACTGGAAATAGCTGAAGTTAATGTCACTAAAGATTAGCGGGAGGCTTGGATTGGAAAAGTGAGCATAGATTTTATATCTTATTTTCTTCTGGTTTAATAGAACATAGCTTGTATATTTGACTACCAAGCCCTTTAAGAGCAATAATAAACAAAAAATATATCATGTTTTACGTCTTTTGCTTTTCAACCATGCTAGGTTTAATAAACTTAAAGCTATAGGAGTATTTTCTCTCTCCACCTTTCGAAATGTTCGTTTATTGCTTGATTGTTTAGACTAAATACCATGTTCTCCAGTATGGACCTGCAAGCTGACTGCCACAGAGTTCAGCATTGACTCTGAAGATGAATGGTTCCCAGACTCACACGGACAGATGCTATGCTCTTGGCCTCGGCAGCACTTGTGGTGGTCATGAAGAACATGGGATTTGCAGATCCAAGGTAGCATCGCGTTGAGTGACATCTGAGAACCTGGCAGGAGAGCTCAGAGACCGCTGGCGTGGTGGCATCTCTCATTTAGGAAGGCACAAAAAGCTGATGCTGAAGAAGGACCGGGTAACGGGTATCCAGAGGTCTTCGCTCGGTAGGGATCACAGTTCTCTGTTGCTCATTGTGGGCTGAATGTGCTCTTGCAATTGACTTTGCATCACTGAGCAAAATGTCTGTCTCTGGCACAAAGAGCATGGGCAACGTTCCTTTATTCTGCTTTAACTTATCTTGAAGGGCTCTACACTTAATTGCTGACCAATGGAAATGACTACTACCTTTATCCTAATTGCCTAGTATTCACAGAAAAAGTGAGTCTGTCTGCTCGCTTCCACCTGATACCACTTGTCTCCATCACCAATGTCTATATGTTTCCTTGCCTGTATTTTCTGCAGATGGTTCGGTTACAGCCTCTTAGCTGGAACTTGGAGCTTTCCAGTTCAACCAGTCCTATAGAAATTGTCTCACATAGCTGGGCTTTTGTCTTCCTGCCTTTTGGCGCTGGATGATGTGCTCAGTAGGTCTGAAGTGACACAGTGGTGTTAAGCGATAATGCAACTTTGCTGCTTCAGAGCAAAACTTTATTAGGGAAGAGAAGTCTTTCGGAGGCCTGCTCGCAGGGGCCATCGCTCCCTGGTAACGGGTCTCTCTGGCCTCGGTGAAACCAAGAGAAGGGAGTTGGGACAAGGTCTTCACTGACAGTTGGAGTAACTAGCAAGCGGGGATCACTGTATGTCTGATAATTGCTAAAGGTACCGTTTCTGGCCGGGACTATCCCAAAATCTGGGTTTACTTTATGTACACTTTGATTAAAGAAATGTGAGGTTGGAGGCTTTTAATAATGCTGAGTTCACACTACGCAAAGTGTTTCAGTCTGAAGCCAGATAATATTGACATGTTTTGGCATCTTGGAGAAGTATGTATTAAGAAATCTAAGGCCAAGATTGGACAGACCTCACCCAAGTGTTTCATCCAGATGCTGGAGGCCAACGCAGATGAAAGTGAAGAATCCATTCCTAGATTTCCTTTGGGAATTGGATGCAGCTCACACCATCCCCTGGATGCCCGTGCGCTTATGTCACTTGGTGTGAAGTTTCTGGCTCGCAGCAGACGATTACTACACTTTCTGGTTTATGCCTGTGGAAAGAAGCGCATCCCCGTAATGGTAATGCCGAATTTGCACTTCGACCCAGTTTGTCACAGCTCCCTGCTTCCATGTTTCCAAACCTTTTGATCCGTACTGGGCTGCTCCAGGGCTGCCAGCGCTGAGTGGCACCGGGATTTGAAGCAGGTGAGAGCCGTGCCGAGAGCCGCAGGGTGCGTCGCTGAAGGGAGGAGGAGGAGGAGGAACATCCTCAGGTCCGGCCAAATTCTTGCCCTGAGATAACCGAGCGATTGCCAGGAGCTTTGCAAACCAGAGATAAGTGCCTGTGTGGGCAGGCAAACCCTAATACAAATCCGAAACCACCTCGCGACAACTGACGAGGTAACCCTTGCCATGTTCACGTGCTTGGGGTCAGAATTTGTCTTAAGGCCTTGTTACAGATGGCAACGCTTATTCTGCCACATTTCCCCCTATTTATCTTGAAGTCTAGTTTATCTGATTGTCTCAGCAATCTTTACATCAAGATCCTTGCAGACTGTTGGTTGTGGGTTTGTGGGTTTTTTAACCTACTGTGTTTTTGAGGGAAAACTTCCTGAAAGTCAACGTTACAGGGTCTGTGCCACATTTGGTAGCCACCAGAAAATGTCATGAAAATATTTCATACTTTTTTAAAGAGTGGATTGGCACCTGTGAGACAAACGTGTTGTGTTTCTCTTACCCTCGGCCTCTCTAGGTTTATGGAAAGCTGCCTGTATTTCTTAAAATGTTATACCTGGAGTTACAAGCCACTCTTCAGTTTTTGAAACTGTGAAGAAAGTGAATTTGTGCACTTTCACTGTTGAGAGTACTTGAGTGCAGCCGATTGTCTATTTCTAGAAAGCTTTACATTAGCAGAAGCAGCATTTTATCTTTTTAAGAGGAAATGTATTTTTTAAATAGACACTTAGCAGAAACCAGAATATAATAGTATTTTTAAAATCTAAATTGGAAGTATTCTTTAGTGTGGGGGCTATCGCTACCAATTTGCAGTCTTACACAAGTTTTCTTTCTTTTTTTTTTTTTTAAACTTTGTCCAATGTACATTTTCAAGAAAAACACACCAATTTACTAGTCAGAGTAAAATCTAATTTGCAAAGCGAGGAAGAGTGGGCAGCAGAGGCTAATCAGGAATGACGGACTTTTTTTTTTTTTTTTGCCTCCCTCCAAGACATGAACTGGTTCTCTGGACCCCTTTCCTTTTCTTACTGCATGTGCATCCCTGCAGAGAGCCGGGCTGTGTCCCTTGGTGTCCTTGTGCTTCAGCCTTGTGGGAGCTGGACCTTGTGGCCACCGAATGCTTCTCGCCTCTGTGCCGGGCAGGCACTGTCGGCTGGCGCGGCGCTGGCTCCTCGGGATCACCAGCAAGTACCGTAGCTTTAACGAAAACCTTCTCTCTGAGAAAACTCACCATCCTTAACCCGATTGATTTGTTACAGACTTGTCATTTGGAGGGAAGCGTAGGTACCAGATCATCGTTATTAGCCAAATCTAGCAAATAATAAAACTGTATACAGGGTATGCATTTACTGTGCATGTGTATATATTTTTGTACATTTTTACAGTTATTTCCTACACTTGATTTTATGACGTCCAGAAGAGACGCATCTGAATCTGGTTAAAAACAAGAAGCTATTAAGAAAACCCACCTCTGTCACCTACTGTAGTTTCTACTAAGAACTGTGCCCAAACAAATACGCGGATTTACAGTGCTATGCAAATATTACTTTGTAAGTTGTCTCTTAAATTTTGCTTAAGTAGTTCACGCTGTTTTTACTGGGCTTTCAGAAAAAGATTAACGCAAAAGACTCATCTTGTAAAATAAAATAGCTTTGGCTGTGTGAAAGTACTGTATATTAGAATCTCATTCATGCTTTCAGTTGCTTATTTTAACTGTACGTGATTTTGTACACAAAATGCTGGCGTAGCGGGGGTTTTAATTGTGCTTGAATGAGAAGGGGGGACTGCCCAGCACCCCGTCTTTTGCAGTGTTACTGAGTAAGTAGCTGATAATGTAACTGGGAGATCTGCGTCCTTTTCCTGTTTGCCAGTCTGGTTTTTGTAACTAAACGTGCACTAAGGGCTATTTTCCTTTTGCTTTGATTGGTTTTATTTCCATTTACACTTTTTGGTCTCGGTCCTGCAGACTGATCCATGCGAGAGCCATACGTCCGCAGCAGTAATCTGGGTGGATCGTTTTGTGGGGGCTGGGAGTAAAGAACAAGCTTAACCCCACGGCCGTTCCCGGCACTAAACCAGTCCTTGAGAACTGCGGAGGGGACGGTGTGTGACCGTAGCACTTAAAAGCAGTACAGAAAGTTTGGTGTGGCTCCTCCAAATGACCGGGATGGGGAGGAGGGATGTTCTTTTCCTGAAGGATCTGCCGACGTAAACTAAACCCCAGGCTGTACAATCTAAGAAGAGACTCCAGCAGGGTAAGCTGGCTGTACGGGTCGGTGCTGTAGTTTAAACCAATTTTTCAAATCCAGTATCTTTTAAGTTTCTATTTCTCGCTGGAAGATAAAGACCTTTCCCCCTTCCTCAGCTGTAGGCCAACATCATACACTCCCACCTGAAAGCAAACCAACACCCACTGGAAGATCGCTTGGCATTTTTGCTCCCTTCCCCATGGGTTTATCAGAAGGCCGCCCGACAGAAGCAGATCTCTGCAGTTTCTACCCCTGGTGTATCCCTGGCCTGCCCCGGTACCTGCTCGGTCCCCGAAGTCATCAGCTCTGCTTTAGGATGTTTGTGCCTGTAAGAGATGACAGGCGCGTGATAATGTCACGTTCCTCTGTCGTCTTTTTGCTAGACTGCAAGGACCGAGTTCTTGGTGTCTCCCGTAGGTTTTCCCTTCCCCGATCCTTTGCTCCTTTGACCATTCCAGGCTGTGCTGAGCTGCCTTAAAATGACAGATCGGCTGCACCGTGCGTCGCCGTATGGGCAGACCGGTTGTGTGGAGAGGATGGGCTCCGGTTCCAAGAGTACGCAAGCGGAAACTTCTTTTTTGTTACTTTTCTAGTTTGCACAACTATGGCTTTTCTTATCTCTGTGCCTCCATTGAATCTCCTCAGATCCGTACATTTTTCAAGGCCCATGATTTTGATCTAGTATTTTTAATGCTCTGTTCCAGGACTATTTTTTTCAGCTTTAAGGTGACAAATACGGGTTGAAGTTCTTTATCAGTACAGCATAATAAAGAATTCATTTGATTAAGATGATACGATCCTTAGCACATGCATGCAAAAGCCAAGCCATGAAAAGCAAAGCCCCAGCTGATGGCAGAGCTTTGTTCCCTCATGTGCGTTTTCTGGCCAGGCGCTGCAGAAGAGACGTGACTGTTGTTAATTCTTGTCCTCAGAGGTGCCCGTCTTCTCTCGTCACCTCTCCGCCTGCCCTTCTGCAAGTCCTCTTGCTGAGCTGCTTTCTTGTGTTGACCCAGCCGGCGTCGGACATCGCCGCTCCCGTGCCGGAGAAGCAGAAGCGGTTGGCGGCGGGGCGTAGGGACGAGGGTCGGTTAACGGGGCAGCGTGTCACCCCAGGGGCTGACGGCCAGCACTGCGCACGGCAGCTGTGGAAATGGAAGAAAACATTTGCCACTTGGATGAAGGCACAGGGAATTGTGAGGTGGTTTGTTTCTGACCCAAGTGGTCCACATCACGGTGACCTTTAGGTCGTGGGAGCTTCTTACACACCCGCACTTTAAATTGCGAACACAGTAGGAAGTTGACGGTGGTGGTGGTACTTTCTGCGAGCAGCTCTTTGAGATTCCTTCATCTCACTTATTGCACCCCTTTTTCTTCCAATACTGGATGAATATATTGAGGAGAACAGCCTGGAATTCCATAAAAGCAATGCTGTGTTCTCAACACCAGACACAATCAGCGGCTGCGCTGGGAGCGAGTTTGTGTTTCAGAGGTGCTGCGCTCCGGACTGCAGTTACCTTGGGCAGGGGGCTCTTGGGGGGGAGGAACGGGTGAATGTGCTTTCTACCTCCTTCTAAAACTGCCATCTGTTCCTGAGACTCAGTGCATCCCCAAAGCAAAACTTCATGTAAGTATAACAGATTTTTGTAGATCTAAGCTTAATATAGGCTAGATATAAGCTTAATAGCTATGGTATTGGTTAATGAAATATTATTCTGGATTTTGCCACCCTGTGGATTCGTATCCATGAACCTATGATTTTATATATATATATATATATGTGCACATCAGAGTCCATCACTCTCTGCCTGGGTTCTTTCAGATATCCCCCATGTCGAGGGTGTAACGTTTAATTTCCCCTATGCTGCTCTGCCTAACTCAGGGAGACGTTTACACCACCAGTTGATCCACTCAACTGCTGATGGCTGTTTATCTAAAAGAAAGCCCACCCACCGGTTCCCTTTGGGTTGAGCTAAAGTCAGTTTGCTTTGCAACAGCTGTGGTCACTCACACCCTGCGTTGTTCCCTGAGCTTCATAGGCACATCACCCTTACCCATCCCCGCTGAGCCGCCTTCCCTCCTAGGGCTTTATTGGTCAGCCACAATAATATCAGATACGATATCAGTATATCTTATGCTATACGGTATGATATCAATATATTGTATGAGATATATATGTATATATTTTTAAATCCCCTATAATGCCAACATCATTATGTCCTGGGTGCGGTAAAGGTAGGTGCCAAAGGGGCAGGACCATGGTGGGCTGCATGGTGAGGCTGCTGGGGTGGGGGCTGGAGCTGGCAGCCCTGCTCGCTGCTGGAAAAGCAAAGCCCGTTGCTCGCCAAGGCGTTTGGTGGAAAGCAGGCTGCCAAACGGAGGTGCCGCCTTTGCCATCTGCGGTCAATACCTCTGCACGGACACTGGCACAGAACCGACGGGATGTAACGAGGAGGCGTCCAGGGGACTGACCACGAAGAACGCGGTACGGAGCACAGTTGGATCTGACGACAGGTTGTTTGTTTTTTTTTTCTTCGCTGCGACTTTGTGATGTGAACGGCCTTTTGGTTTTCATTTTGCTGTTGGAGGGCAACGTTTGCAAAAGCCGAATTCAGCAGTGGCCTGGTTGTCTTGTGACAGCTCTTATTGACTTGTCTGATGCAAAGTTACAAGCGGCTGCGTGCTAGTGGGTGCTCCATTTATGAGGAAAATCGATGGAAGAAAGAAACTAGGCAGGGTTTAAGAACACGTATAAATCTCCTCTCACCTTGGCTGCAATGAAGTACAAACTCTACAGGTATTTGCAGGAAAATGCTGTTTCTTGAATGCTTCCCATCAGCTCAAAGCTCCTTCTCAAAGGTAGGAAAGAGCTACGCTCTCCTTTTTTTTTCCCCCATCTGTTAATTCAGCTGTAGCAAAGTTATACAGTCAAGATTAGGGCTGGAAGCTGCATCTTTTAATGGTAGACCTCTACCATGCAGATAGACTTAAGTATGGTGTTACAGGCTGCTTCTTCCAGTCCATGGAGAGAAGGCTCCCGTGGGCCGGGCTCTCCCCTGGTGTTCGCGTTTCCCCCATCACCCCGGGGAAGTGTTGAGCCCTTTCATGGTGGTTTCCGGAAAGGAGGACAACGCTGCACCCTGTTCCATCTGATCAGAGCTCTCCACTTTATAATCCTGCCAGGCAGGACTCGTGGAGCAGAATATGGGCTCTGCAGCTTGTTTGGCCATCAAACATTTCCATTTACATGGTGCCATTTAAGATGATGAGTTTATTGGAGCTAAATCCAATTCAGAGCATTGCGGCGACTGGAGTGTGCGTAATGGTCTCCTTAGGGATTAGCAGCCAGGGAATAGCCCCATACGGTTACTCTCACCTCTGTGGGCGAGAGAGGAGGGCGGCTGGGGGACCGCAGACCCAACCACCACCGTCTTCTGCCCTTCGCCTCTGCAGCAAAGCTGGTTTGCATTTACGCAGCCTGCAAACCACAGAGCCGAGCCCATCTCCCGAGGCTTCCTGGGGGAAAATCCTTCCCGTCGCGGTGGCCCCTCTCCTCACACAACCTCGGCAAGTGTCACCTTTGAGCCAACAAGGCCAACTTGTTCTACACACAAGTGGGCTTTCTTCCAGCTGTAAGGCGTGATGTTAAGCAACGGCACAAAAGTGAGGCATGAGGAAAATGCACTCGATGCCGACTGGGCGGACCGAGTGCTCTCCTGTTGTCCGATCTTTTCCCCTGTTTTGCTGCTTTTTTCTTCCTGTGTTATATCTGGCACGCAATCATAGAATCATTATGGTTGGAAGAGACCTCAAATATCATCAAGTCCAACCGTACACCCGATGCCACCATGCCCACTAAACCCACTAAACCATGTCTCTAAACGTTTTTTGAACAGCTCCAGGGATGGTGAGTCCACCACCTCCCTGGGCAGCCTGTTCCAATGCCTAAAATAATCATGTAATTCCCATCATTTACAAAGCTTCATTCCAAATCTCTGGTATTTTAAAGGTCTATATTGACTTTTTTTCATTTTTTAAGAAGTTGCAGGTTTTCAGTACAGAGCATTTGTTGGGGTTATGATGGCATAATCTGCCAGAAGGACGGGGAAGCATTGCTTGCTCGCTCTGCCAGCAGGTCGGTTTGGAGCGAGACTCGTTAACTGAACGTGATAAAGAGTTTGCCTGGCAAATTCCGTCTGTCTTACCTGATGAATTTAATGCTAATGGCTTACTAAAGGATGGAGAGGGCTTTCTCAAACTGCTAAGAAACGCTTCTGTGAAAGGGCTTTTGAATATTCTGCGGCTGTGAGGTGTGGACAAGACACAACCACGTGCTGCAGAGTGGAACGCTGTATTTTGGGGGAGGGAAGTTTGCTCAGACCAGGGTTAGTTCCCTGTCGGATGGGAACAAACAAACCACATCCCCCCCACCACCACCACCACCCCCAGCCCAGAACCGCAGCAAGATGGGAAAGCTGCAAACTTGTTATTTCCTAGGACGATGCACTCTTCTGCTGGCAACCATACAAGAAGGCAGTTGGCCTATGTAAATTAAGTACCGCACATAATGGAACATAAATTACTGCTGTTAACTCCAAGGTGATAACGTGGTTAGGGAGAACAAATTGCACTGAAGCAATATGGGTTTTTTCTTACTCTCAAGAGGATCTCTCAGTGGAGCAACCTCTGGAGCTAATATTAGGTCTGGGAATTTTCAGGCACTAATAGGATTAGGCACGTGACGTCCTTTTCAGTCTGATGGGAGTCAAGTGTTTAATTCCCTTGGGCTTCTCTGAGATTTCAGCACGGATTCAGAAGCAGCACCCAAACCGTCAGTACGCCCAGATCTTCCTCTCTGGCTGTGCCCCAGACAAGGAGAGATTTGCTGATCCACCCATCGGAAGGGTAAAGGGCCTTTCCAAGGAAGAGCACTTGGAGTACAACCTGTGACAAAACAGTACTCGCTCCCATTTGAGATGTAAAACAAACCAAAATGTCCTAACTTCATATGGTACCTTTACAAAAATGAAATAATAGAATTGTGCTCTTCCACTCGCAAGAGGAAACCTGTTCTCATTTACCAACAACTCCTTCGGCCGGGGGTTCAAGTTTAGTCTTACTCAGCTTCAGTTTGGTGCTTAGGGCAAGGCTCACGGTGCGTTTCTGTCTCCAGGCACAGCTGAGGAAAACTAATAGGGTGTTCAAAGTAGCGAAGGCTCGTTAGCAGTGCTGCTAGGGGACTCTGGGTGCAAGTAGCATCGTCTGTTAGAAATATTTACTGCCCTATTATTTGGGGGGCAGTGGCGGTCAGAGCAAGGATTCATGAGAGAACTCATTGTCCTTTCTCTCCTGTCAATGGTATCTCGTGTTTTACAGCTGTCTTAGTAGCTTTATTACTAAGAGCACCAATGTCTAATAGGATCAAACCCTGAAATAGAAACCTGTGGTGGAAAAAGCCTGTGCTGCCTGGATGACTTTGTGATCTCAAAACTTAGGGTCCTGCTGTGCCTCCGGTTGCTTAGTCCTCCTCCCTCTCTGTGAAATCACACACACGCTGAAATTAAGAGGTGGCAACAGTCGGTTTAACCCTCTGTGAGGGGTACTGCCAGCACGGCATTTAGGGTGTCAGGCCTTTTCTTCAAAAGTGAAGGCTAACGCTAACAGAGCATCTTACCATTTGATGGTGGTGTAAGAAAAAGGTTTCCTCCTAATGGGACCCACTCCTGTGAACGCTTCAGGTACCAAAACCCACACTCCATCCCTGCTCCTGCGCGTGAAAACCTCTGATGTCTTTATAACTACATTCCAGTGCAGGTGTAAAAGCCACCCTTCTCTTTGTCCAAACTCAAGACGCCGAGTTTGGTTATACCCGTCACGTCACTGCAGAACGCAGTTCTACTCATCCAGAGCAGGGAAAAAAATGAGGACTCTAAAGTGGAGGATTCTTATCTGAATATTTACTTCTAGGCTTATTGTGATGGCTTTCTGGGCCTCTTCTTCAGACTTCATTATTCTTGTAGTACTTCTGGTTTGCTACCCAGGGAGGACCTGCCTAAGGTAAGCTCTCAAGGGAATCTCATTTCTAATTAATACTGCATTTAATTTAATAACTAATAGCTTTTGACATGCTAATTTTGAAATGAGCTTTCCCTTGATGAATTCAGAGAAGAGTATTTAAATAATGGCATCACTCACTTTAAGATTTCCTCCTCCCCTCTTCCCATTGATTTTTAATTATACCCTGGACACGTGAGCTCTCCCCCAGGCTGGTGTGATGGACAAACAGAGATTCTTATTGCCTAGAAAATCAAATAAGAAATTTTATGTTGTAGCTTTTACCAACTTCACCCGTACTCTTCAGAAGCTAGTCCTAAGCAGGAGGATAAATGAAGAGAACTAACAACCCAGAACTACTCTGTTGCAATATGTTTGTGCAGAAACATAACTAGTTGGTAAAGGTTTATTTTTTTAATGTTTCCTGTAATGTGTTTTTTAAAGTGACTCCTAGAAATGACCACACATCTATGTTTCTAGTAGTGTGTTAAGTGAAAATTAAGAGAGTCATGAATATATGCTGGAGGAAAGGGCTGTCTTTGGTCTGGTCTGTACAGTCCCCCGCTGAGGGTGTAGGGGCGCACAGCCTGCGGTGTACAGCTGTTTAAACAACTTCAGTAACAGTGATTTACCCCCGAGCTGTGAACAGGGAGCTCTCTGGCTGTGACACAGGTTAAATAAATCATCATCTCTCTAAGCCCTCATGGCCGGTCGTGACAGGTCGTGTGTACCTGGTGATGCGGGCCCCTTGCTAGCAGTGGTACCAAAGCCCCTGTCCTTGAGTTGTGCATGGAAATGTCCCGAGGTGGTGGTTTACCTCCCCCTTTTCCAAAGTACAGCCACTGTTCAAACTTTTATCTTTCTGTGCTTCTAACCCCTCCTCTCAGGATAGTATAACTTTCCAGATAAACAAGAACTAAGCCCTTTTCTTTGAGGGTCTTCAGTCGCCAGAGGGAGTTCAAAACGACCTTGGGGTGTAACTACCCTGGGACTCTGCCTTGGACTTTCTCCCACTGATACTCTGGGTGTGAATCGAGAATGAAACTCCTCATACAAGCCTTCTCTCTCTTGAGCTAGGATAATTGCTTTCCATTTTCCTGCAGTAAGAGCTGAGTATCTCACAATAGCTACTACGGCCGCACACTCGGCAGGGATGGATAATATGAAAAAGTGGTCTGCTAAGGGAGCAGGTCCAGAGGTGGGTCATACTGAGAAGTAGCATCCATGAAATGCTGGAGAGAGTGCTGGATGCTATCGGTTTGGATCTTGACATTGAAGACCAGCTAATTAGCCCTAGTGCCTCCCTGCTGGCAGTTGAAGTGTTTCTGTTTTGCTGCTCAGGTCCAGGATTGACATCCTGAAAACGTTGCAGAGCTACAGGAGCTCCTGGGGTTTGAGGGCCTTCTCTCTCTGCTGGCACTGACCTCGTTTCTGCCTGTGCTGGAAGCGTGCTGGTTGAAAAGTTGTTTGGATGTCGGCAGAAAGGGCTGTAAAAGGCTGTAAAAGGCTCTAAGATCACCGCACTATTACTAGTTAGTTTCTAAATAAGTTTGAGCGACTCTGGAAATGGATATAAGTGACCTGCTAGGGGAGAAGAAAAGGAGGCAAGTATAGTGCTGGCTCAGCTGCAAACATGACCGGGTTGAATTCCTCTGGTCTTCAGAATTAGCTTGGAATAAGAGCGGTCACATCTACTTTTTCCTCTTCTTTCTTTTATTTTGTTCATGTGGTATAGGGGGAGAAAGCACAGTTGTTTGCACCGTTAAACACCTCACATTATCATCCTGATAATGATGTTCATTCCTGCATACTCGAAGTTCATACTCAAAATTTCATACTTTGAACTTGTTCTTCTTTACCATGGTGGATAAGTGTACTTGTAACATGCTCAGCATTTGATCTGTGAGTTCAAATCCCTTTGTCTTCATGCCTGCAAGGTGAAGCTGCCTCGATAACTCAAACACGCTGCCTTCTTGTAGCATCTTCCCTGGATGAGTAGGATTTTTGAGAGCTATTCAAAGCAAGTGGTTTGGGAGAGGAGGGGAGTCTGTCAAGGAGTGCTGGAAAGAGGGGCATTGCCAGGAAAGGAGGTTTCTTTGAGTCCCAGAAGATGGATACTGATGTTGAAAAGATTATGAAGATTACGTCAGAGAAACAGCATGCTCCTGATCCTCCCTTCCCGGCTAGGTAGCATCTCCCCTTCCTTGTTCCAGCTGCTCTGCTGTGGCTTGCTGGCCAGTTTTTCCGTAGGCTGCTTCCTTAAATGATTTATCTTCACTTCTTCAGGCTGTTAGCTTTTCCTGACCCTTGTTGAAGGTCTTTGATCCCACATTTCAACCTTGTCCCTCTGGTTTGTCTCGGTGGGCATCGAGGGGTTTCAGAACAAGGAAACATGCAGCTCTTCAGCAAAGTTACTATCGCTTCGTCTGCGTTCCCTGTATTTTCATAACTCTGGTGTCGGGGGGCAGTTCACACAACACAGCGTTTTCTGCTGCAGAAACACAGACACACATCTGTGGATGGAAGGAAAATGCTCTTGAATAGAGCTGGTAGGGAAATAGGTTCCCCATGCTGGTTTTGTTGGTATTAAGTAAATTTCAGTCAATGATTCTTTCCCAACGATATGAAATAAAAAGCCAAAATTCTGATTATCATGTACAGCTGAAGATTTGTGGCTGGCATACTAATTTAAAAAGGTAAGGTGGCTTTTAAAGTGTTAATTTTGAAAAAAATAATTCACATTACAATATTGTAAAAGAATTTTCCTGAATGTAAAAATCTTATTTTTTTTGCTATGTTTCTGCAGGTAGCTGTGAATTTGTGAATTTAGTTAATTAAAACCAGAATTTCCTGTGGAAAACTCATTTAGTTAAAAATAATCAACCGACTACATGCAGAATTGTTTTATTTATTATGACCCAGAGACGAGGAAAAGTTAAGTATGCTTCCAGCATTAATTTTTACTTTTTCATACACAAATTCATTAATTGTAGAGTGAATCCACCCTATTTTTTCTCTTGCAGTACAAAAAAGTGAAAAGCCATTGCTAAGCTGATGTCAAATGCATACATCAGTAACTTCTGGTTTCAATGTTAGGATCACCTTAAAAATCTCAAAGTCTAGGCAAAGAAATGAAAGTACTTAAAAAGTAGAGGAATGACTTCAATTAATTATTTAATGGGGCAAACACATTGTGTCTCATTTTTACAGCAGTTTAATTAACAGGAATTATCTGAAAATATATCTGAAAATATTGTCTGACACAGGTTCGTGTCTGTGTGCCAGAGCGTTGTTCACTGCTGGGCCCCAAGCTGGTGGCACAAGACCCACGTGGGTTGGTGCCAGTTTTCTGACCGCTGTCCGCAAATGGAAATGAAAGAAAACAGAAAAATATACGTTTGCTTCTATATCTGACTCCTTGAATAATTCTTCCTTTGGGATAAGATTTCCTTCAGTTCTTTTATAAAACTTAGTTACAGTTAACAGGTAGATTTTTTTAATCCCAAACCCCATACAGAGTGAATGAGAAGAGCAACTGCAGAGCATCTCAGTGGAAGCCCATGAACTTCAATATCCATTTCTCCCAAAATATTAACCACCAAAAGTATCAAAGAAAAAGGTGAGAAATCCCTACAAGCAAGGATTTATCTTTTAACCTTATTGGAAGAATACCTTTAAACTTTTCCCATCGGTAGAAGTTGATGCTCATCTTGAAGAAGGAGGTTTTCTACAAAAATTCCTTCTGAATTTTTCATTCCAAACCTTGCTACTGTCCAGATAATGATAAAGTTGAACATCCAAATATTCATTCTGCCTATGAAGTTTCTCTTCTGTAACCATTTCCATGTCAGACAGCATTTGAACTTTTGGTAAAATACCAGATGTGTAAGCAATCTCCTACCATTTCACCCAGAACTGTTCCTCTGTCTACAGGCTCTGTTTTAAGTAGTGGTGAGAATATGTCAAAGTCAGGGTATTGTTTTGTGATTATTTCTGGCATAATCCTACACTAAGCCATCTCAGGGAAACCAACCAAATCTGTTAAATAACAGGGTGTTGTAAAAAACAGGAAGAGTTGGACACAGTGTAACTGGTATTAATTTTTGTGCCTACACCTTCAAGACCCTCCATGCAATTGCAAGTTGGCACAATGATGATCTAAATGATTTAGACATTGCACTGGGTCTGGCTGCGATGGAGTTAACTTTCTTCATAGCAGCTCATTTTGAATTTGTGGCTCCAATGGTGTGGCTAACACACTAAAGTTTTGGCTGCTGCTGAACAGAGCTTGCACAGCATCGAGGCCCTCTCTTTCTCCCCACTCTCCTCCTCCAGCAAGTAGGTTGGGGTGGGCAAGAGACTGGGAGAGGACATAGCTGGGACAGCAGACCCCAACTGGCCAAAGGGCTTTTCCATACCATACGATACCATAATGTCATGCTCAGCAGTAACAACTAGGGTTGAGGAAGAAGAATGGAGATTTTTGGCTTCCAAGGTGGCTGCTGTTTAGAGACTGCCTGGGCATTGGTCTGCTTGTGGGAGGTGGTGAGCAATTTCATTGCTTCATTTTTTTAATCTCTGTCCTTCACCTATTAAACTGTGTTTATCTCAACCCACGTGCTTTCTCACTTTTATTCTTCCTCGTTTCTCCCCCTGTCCCGCTGGGGACAGGGGAGCGAGTGAGTGGTGGTGCAGCTGCTGGCCAGGGTCAATGCGCTACATGAAAGAGAAATGTTATAGTGCGGTCAGATGTAGAGAAGAAATATACACTTTTTCATGAAAAAATCTTTATTTGGAGGTCACCAAATGGGAGCAGTGGGACATGTGCATTAGAGGGAACAGGGAATTTTACATTCATGACTGTTACTACTAGCAAATCCTGGGATCCTAGGCTCTACCGTGATACTCCTGGGCCTCCGTTCCCTTAAAGGCTATCGGGCAGTTAGACAAAAGTGGAGAGAGGGAACCAAATTACACTGCGGACACTCCTGGGTTTGTCTTCATCCTGATCAAAACCTGGCATAGGAAGAAAATAAAATTCCTATCACACACTTGCCTGCTGGGGATCATTTCCCTTCCTCAACACCGTTCTCTTTCTGTTTATCTTCTTTTCTCTCTCTGCTTCTCCAAAATAGGACAGTTGATATCATCTTCAGACTCTGCAGGGAGATTTCCTCCTGTAACGGACATCCCATCAAAACATAAGGCAATTAGGGATACAATTCAACTGCTTTTCTTCCTTTTCCTGCTTCTTAAATATTTGAAAGAATTTCAGCAAGGGTTGTCCCAGTAGGGACCTGAAGACTGACATCGTGTTTTAGGATTTAGTGTTACAACAATGAGTCAGGGTTTAATTAACCTTGCAGCCCTTCAGGGGACCTGAGACAGAGACTCCAGCTCCTCACAAAACCACTGCTGCTTCTCTGGCAGTTATTGAGCTCATTAATCTCTCTGATACTGTACTTAGGACTACAGCTCTATTTTATTTTGGTCAAGTTAAAGTGCTAAATATTTTACAGAGGTAATGAAATTCCTTGTCCTGCCTTGCAGAGAGTATCATTCAAACAATCCAGTAACATTCAAACATTCCAGTAACAGCAGAAAATCTGGGGGGTAGGTAAAGAAGGAAATGGAAATTTAGGAGCAGAAAAAGGTGTGGGATATGTTGACTTCCTCTGTTTGCTTGACACCTGTGCCATGTGGGTTTGTGCTTCAAAACACATGAAATATGATAGAAGGGGACAATGAGAAATTTAACCCTTTGTTTATATTAACCACTGTACAATACACACATACGGCACATCTGAAACCAGTTTCTTTCTCTGAAACAATCCCCACCTTTCAAGTCAGACTTCATTCCTCCTCCAGGAGGGAGAGTTCCCAAAAGCCACAGAAACGGCCCGTGAAACTACCCTAACCCAACCCCAGCCATGTAACATGGTTCATGTTATACTGATGGGATTGCCTGACAGCAGGGACTAGTGGGTGTGCAAATGTCTAAGCCATCAACAAGAAGAAACATTACAGCGGAACATTAACAACTGCAACCCTGCAAAATTTTGATGGAGAAAATGTTAAATTCTCTATGGTATCTTATAAATCCTATTGCAGAGAGAAGTTGTGAAATGAGAAGGTGACCTGGCTGCAAGATCAGAATGCATATACAAAGTAAAAGTTGGAAGAATACATGCCAGGTACTGCTATTGCAACAGTTCAGGAAGTGCAGTTAAACAAGCTTAGCATGAAGAGCAGAGTCTGCATTTTCAAATGTGAGGAGTGAGTTTGTGCACCTTGTTTTGAGAGAGTCAGTCTATTTTTTCCCAAGGTGATTTTTCCTGCTGGTGTGTTCTCGTGCACCCCGAGCCCTGTTCCCATAAACACCCACCTACGGCCTCGTTCCGCCAGCACGCCTCCAATGGCTTTGTGCAGAAGCCAGACTGCGGAGCAGGGACGAAAGGAAGGGATGGTGCACACCTCTGTCCGCACCAACCTGAAATTCGGAGGAAGCTGAGATGCACGCAGATTTGGAAACCAGAAAACTCTTCTTGGTCCAGTAACGCATACGCAGTCTCTTCATCTGGTCACAGATGCCTCTTAGATTAATCTGCTCCTTTACGCGGCACCTGAAAGTCAAGATCCATCCCAGTGGTGACCTGCTTAGGCATTGAGCCTATTGCTGTAATTAGCAATGATAATGCTGATATTAGGAGAAGCATTTGCACAGGCTCTGGCTGGCTATGAACTACCTCAAGTTCAGCTCCTCCTCTCTCACCAATTCATCATGCAACGTGTGGGTATAATTCTGCTCTGCTAATGTGACTAGGGAAACGTTTCAGGCACCTGACACCCAACAAACTGAAATGATGAAGAGAATTTGCTAATTTCGTTGCTAACGAGAATGTTTTGTATGTGTGAATGTAATTTTATCTTGCCAAGCACGTAAGGTTGAAAAATTGGAGAGAACTGTAGCACCCTGATGGCCTGGTGTCTATAATATGATTGGGCTTTGTGGATACAAAATGAACGTTCACTTGAGACATGTATGATTTCTAGTAGAGTATTTTAGACATCATTGGCATAAAGGAAAAAGGAAAATTCTAATTGCAATTCAAGTGATCTCTTTTTCCCTTTCCCATGTTTTCCCCAAAAGGAAAATTTCATCCATTCATTTCAAGATGCAAGATAAAAGCAAAATATTGTCAGTGTCTCAATTTCCAAATGCTTTATTTTTTTCTCTATATCGTTTGCTATAAAAGATCTTTTTCCACCAGAGACCAGTCATTTCGCTTCCCAGTCAAATTAATTTTCAAGCATTTTCAGCAATGAAACACCTCAGAACACAGTGAGACATTCCTTAGTTTTCTAGATCTTCTTGCCTATATTAGTATGTCTGTTTCTCTTTTCTCTCTCTTTTCTTTGGGGGGGAAGATGGTGTGGGAATAAGCCACAAGTGCAGATGTATTTGCTTCACTTGCTATCAAAAACAACTAGCAAGGCTAGGACAGCGGGTTTTTTGATTAATAGAAACAGCTATACTGCAACTATCAAAACTAGAGACAGGAGATTGAATATGTATGAAGTTCTGTGGTGATTAAAACTTTAATCGCAATGAACTATTGACGTTTGCTCTAATCTCTGAGAAAAGGGGACAAGCGCTGTACAGTAAGGGGAGATGCTTGGAAGAGGTTCCTGCTTATTTGACTTGGGTTTGCCTGTTTTCCTACCTGCATCGTTTAGGACTGTGCAGGATGGACTATTGGACAGACGCATGAAATGAGTTACTCTGGAGCTTACTGGAAGGCATTAATAATTTTTTGCACAGGCATATGACTGTTTTTTCTGTTTATTACTTATACTATAAAATGATGTGTAAGTGCTGTCATTTTAAGAATAAAATTGTGCCATGATACATCTTGACTCTTACAGCACTAAAAAAAACCCCCAGAAGTAATGAAAAAACTGTTAGTGTCCAGCTGCTCACCTAAACCTGAAAAAACAAATTGTTTTGTATTTGACTGTGCCAAGGAAACAAGTCTTGTTACAACCAAGGTGAAAGAGAAGTTCTGCGCAAATGCTGATGAAAATATTCAAAGAATTGGAACCAACCATTAATCCCCAAAGCAAAAGTAGAGATAAAACTGGGAATGTTCATCTGCAGTATGGGATGAAACATGTTACAAGGATGCTGTAATTATTTTTGAAACATTATAAGCCCAGGAAATAGGGTTAAGGTTTTGCTGAAAGAAAATTCTAAACAAATTGACTTCTGGAAATACTTGAACAGAACACCCAAACCACCTCAGCACAATGTCACTGTGCAATCAAAGTTATG
Organism: Cariama cristata; assembly: GCF_000690535.1. Lineage (NCBI taxonomy): Eukaryota > Metazoa > Chordata > Aves > Cariamiformes > Cariamidae > Cariama > Cariama cristata. The sequence goes on along the minus strand of NW_009635463.1, from coordinate 1,206 downwards.
ATTGATACACAGATTATTTGCAGTCCTGCCTTAGATTACATTTGGTTTTACACACGTATGCAGTGTTTTTCATTTTTTACCCCTTATGGTAGACTACTTTCAGTGTGCTCTTCTATGTCTTATTTACTCCTCTTCGAGACAGTAAGTCTAAATCCTCTAAGCTTAGGATTCTTGACTCTGAAGAAACTGCAGATGACCAAGGTGAAGAGCAGATTTATTAAAACCAAAGGAATAGGACATCTGTCTACAGGTCAATTTTAACAGTACTGAAGTCTAATACAACTAATTAGACCCAGCAGAAGTGTAATAGCATATTATTTCTACGCATTTTAAAAAACCCTTCAGTATAAATCCTTAAACTTTAAGGGCCATATTCACTGATATCCTCTAACTGCTATGCATTGCTCTGGAATGGAAATATTCTTATGATTGTGCCTCCTTTGCATGAGACAGTTTTGTACTTGCATCTTACTCACCTGCCCATGCTATGTGCTCTTTTCTGTTCCCTATAATCCTCCCTCCGAGCTCACGCTCCATACACACTACTCCTCGCCCTTTCTTCTTCATGGTTTCCATGCTCCAAGAATGCAATTAGTGAATTATAAGGCCAGCCATCTGTTGCCTGATTCACTATGATCTGTAAAGCATAGCTTCAAGACAGCCTGGAACAAAACTGCTTAAAGTATTTGAGGTCAGTGGAAAATATGATCCCTCATGCTCTCGCTCCCATTGAACTAGCTGAGCTGTAGGCTCTAACAGCCATGGTAATGACCCAGGCCCTGAAGCACAAAGCATGTGCTACAGGGTCCTGCGTGTTCCTTTCCATTTCCCTACCTGGGCAGAAAAGAAGACATAGTAGCTCTCCATACTGCCACAGGGGATTATTTGAAGGTGGCGAGCAGAGTCTTAAATCTACTTGTGAAAACTGGCAACGCATCTGTCACACCCTCCCGTTTCTCCTAGGCCCAGAACAACCCCCCCCTTTGCCCTCAGGCGCAGGGACCGCCCGGCCATGGCACCTCCTGGCAGGTCCTTCTCCCTGCCCCCTGTCAGCAGCCTTACAGGCCTTGGGCCGCTGCCCACGAAGCCCACCAGAGCCTTACAGAAGTCCTGCAATAAATGTAAATAAAGATTCACGTCGGGTGTCAGTGACCCGGGCAGCCTGGGGGGCTCTTTCCCACCGTCGCCTCAGCGCACCCGGCAGGG
>NW_009635462.1:4742-14423 GCF_000690535.1 Cariama cristata | reverse complement strand
GGTACCCAGCCCTCTGAGCTGGAAGACAGTGATGGGGAGAAGAATGAAGCCCCCATAACCCAAGGTGAAATGGTCAGCGACCTGCTAAACCACTTAGACACACATAAGTCTATGGAGCCAGATGGGATCCACCCAAGGGTACTGAGGGAGCAGCAACAGGACAAGAAGAGATGGCCTCAAGTTTTACCAGGGGAGGTTTAGATTGGATATTAGGAAGAATTTCTTCACTGAAGGGGTTGTCAAGCATTGGACCAGGCTGCCCAGGGAAGTGGTGGAGTCATCATTCCTAGAGGTATTTAAAAGATGTGTAGACATGGCACTTGGGGACATGGTTTAGTGGTGGACTTGGCAGTGTTAAGTTTACAGCTGGGATTGATGATCTTAAAGACCTTTTCCAACCTAAATGATTCTATGATTCTTTGTTGACCAGTTTCACCAAGCTTGAAAGAAGGATAGAAGTTTTGTTGATAAATTGAGTACTGACAAGTATTTTAAAGATGACAGGTAGATAGAGAGAGTATGATTAATTAATTAGTCAAAGGAAGAGGAGGCAGAACTCAAGTGTTAGCCTTTCTGCTTAGCAGTTGCTTCATGTTGCAACCGGGCTTTGGCTACCCCTTTGCTGCCTCTTGTGCAACAATATGACTCTTGGTGGTGGGGAGAGTAACACAATGAATTTCAAATTCCAGCAGTTCAGGAAAAGAAGGTCTGTTTGTTCTGTTGAAAGAAACTCTTTTCCTCCAGAATTGCATGCCATGTTAATGGCAGTTAAATGATATGTTCTTGGTTCTCGTCTGTCTGCTACTTATGTCCTCTTCTTACAATGCTTATAAAATCAAGACAATTTAACTTCTTAAAATCATCGATAACACTGATGATTCAGTAAATGTTATTATCACTATGACCTGTTAACAGGAAAAAAACCACCCAGTTGGATTCTCAGATATTGGTTTATCAGCACGTTCCTACTCCTCGGAAAAAACCCTAAAAATTATTAGAAAAGATAAGGTGGACTTGGAAACATTATGTCTTTATGGTAGGAAGTACCCTAAGCAATATTTTGAAGAAAATAATAAAATATTGAAGGTTCACACTTCATCTCTGGAGTAGAACTAAAGAGGAATGAAGAAAGGAAGGAAGGTAAACATTGCTTTGATAAGGAAATGAAATGTCATATTGGGGGCAATATTAAACTTCCTTCAGTTGAGCTGTGTTGAAGTATTTCACTGAGATTTTTTTTCTCTTTGTAGTATTATCATTTGAAATGAACACTGAGTACCCTAGGACATCTTTCCAGGATGGACAAAAAGTGCTCAAATATCTGATCTTGGGAGGAAACATTGATTATCTCCATCCAAATTTTGGTCACAGTTTCCCAAATTTCTTGAAATGTACAATGATTTAATTTTCTCTTCTCTGTTTGTATCTCACCTACAGAGCTGGGATTTGACATCTCATTTTCTCCCATACTGATGGTCAACTCACTAGATTCTTCATTTCAATTAGTTTAATTTTCCTTTATTCCTCCAGGTATGCTATATGGTGGATTTTACCCAGTTTCATTTGTCAAGTGTCACAGCTATCTTGCCTTTCTGATTCTTAAATTTTCCTAAATACACCTATACCATGCTCAAAAATTAATTTAGTTTAATTGTTAACCAAATTTGGAGTGAGAGGACCAATTAGTCATTTAAAATGTGAGTTTATTTACAACTTGTTCATTCAGTCACTTGGAAAGGTGAATGAAGCCTGGTCTCTCTCCTCTGGCTCTCAGTGATGCTGTGCTGTTTGTTAATGCATTGACTTTGATAGATATGTAGTATAATTGATCTAGTTTAAAATGTGATAACCTAGATCATGAAAGTAAACTATTCTATTGCTTCAAATCAAAATTCACTTTCAGTGAATGCAAAAGACTGTGAGATACTCAGTAATTGGAACAAAGAATAAATACAGCTGTGGAAGACCAGAATTCTCCTTGAAGAGTAAGTTCCTACAGCTATCCTTTGCATTTATTGATTTTTATAAAATACAGGATCCACCCTTAGTGTAACCCTGTCATTTAGTAACATTAAAATTATCCTTACCTTTATTTGGGAAGTAGAAAACACCCCACTATGAATATTTCATCCCAGTAGGAGTCTTCATTTTGAAAGCAAAAGGAAGTAACAGTTCTTGACATTTGTCATGAACTTTGTCTCTTACATTTCCCTAGTAATGATGTCCACAGTGAGCCATAATCTCTGCAGATGACTTCATCCATATTATCTCAACTCAGAGAATTAAACAGAAAACAAAACCAAAATCTTTGAAGACATTGGGAAGTAATCCTGAAATGAACTTGTTTAACGCAAGACATCCTAGAATTTTCAGCTGCTGAGATACAATTTAATTCCTAGATAAACTAGAAGCTTTGCTATTCTTTACAATTCAGGATAGATTCTGATCCTTCTCATGCTGGCCTGACTATTCAGAACAATATGTGAGTTCACTTTTTTCCGTAGAGGAATATAATGTTATTCAGCATGAGCATATTTTCCCAACATTGCAAAATCTGGTGGATGTCAAATAAAAGAAGGCAATACACTGTAGTAAATGAAAGAACTGGTGACTACATTTTGAAAAAAGCAAAATTGAGATAGAATAGAATAGAATATATCGATATCCAAAAAAAGTAGGTGTTTCTTAGACTGATTCTTCTGTGTAAGTAAGAAAACAGATGAATAGGGTTATTCTGTTAGCTTACTGACAGAGGACTGGATTTTCTTTTTTTTGTTTGTTTTTGGAACACCGGTTCAAACTTCACTATCTGCCCAAGTAATTCTTGAATCTTTAATTAGGCTTTTACTGAATTTACTGGGATTTCTACTGGCTGGGAACAATGTCTAGCTAGGACTTAACATAGTTTCTTTTTTACCTACCCCAGTGAGACTATTAAAATGTAGTTAAGCACATAAAAGAAGGGGTAGGGAAGTATGATTGTCCTGCTGGAAGGGAAATTCATCTATCTATACCAGGAGAAAACATACAGGAATGAAAAACATTTATTAGGAAAGAAATAGATTGATGTCCTTTTCTGAGTGAAACTTTTTCAAAGATCTTTGGATACCAGATCTGGAAAATGGCAGTGAGTTGGGAAATGTACAACTTGTATAATGACAAAGAAGAAAGGAAACTGCAAAAAGCAAAATCAGAGCTACATCACTTCTCATTTTTTACCTTGTTGAAGGAAGCCTAGTTCATTGTGGATATAAAATAACTAGCTAAATGCATGATGTATTCAATTTGTTTTATTTTGCAAAAGAGGGAGACAAGCAGAAGAGGCAGACCAGGAAGGCTCAAAGACTTCTCTGCGAGGACTGAGGGCAGCTGCTACAGAAGTAACACCTCCTGCTATGCCTTCTGGCTCCCTTAGATTCCTTGGTAACTTCACATCAGCTACTGCTCCTGCCGCTTAATGATAAGTCTATAATTATTTGCCGATCTCTTCGGCGGAGGAAGAAACTCTAGCACGTACTTCTTTTTCAGAGCCAGTGGTTACAGATGTAACACCAGAGTGTGAACCAGCAAGGGGGCAATTATGTCAGGTGGAGGAGGGATGCTGAGCCATGGAATGAGATGGTAATTGTAATTTCATAGAGCAAATGGGTTATGAGAGGGTAATTAAGGGAAGAAGCAAAAGGAAATATATGATGGAATCTGGGGAAGCAGAAAGAAAAAAAACCTCTTTTTTTTGCCTGTACAACCAACTGGACCATACCATAGGGGTTATTCTTGTATTAAGTCTTTGAATATTAAAAGATCAAAAAAAGCATCCCAGAAAGGTACATTAGAGAAAAGTAAAACTGAGAAATATTAGCAAGACTATAGGTATGTAGGTCTGACTTCTATATTAGACTAATAGATTAAATTACTAATTGGGTAAATTTTTAAAATGCATTAAAAAGAATATAATTAATAATCATGGGTTTAACTATGATACAGCAGAAAGGAGTTAAAAAAGATTTTGTAGAAATAAATTATTTCTCCCATCTCTGTTAGTATTCAACCAGTATTCAAAAAAAAAAGAAAAACAAAAATAAAACACCAAAACTCCCCAAACAAACAAAGAAACTTCAAAACAAAAGCTGCTGTGGTTTCTATAGTACATCTGGAATTTAAAAAAAAAAAAAAAAACAAACACCAAACTACTTACTTGAGGGTATATAAAAAAAAAATAGTATCAGGAATAAGACAGAAAGAATAATAACTGTTCCAAGATTTGAGAAAAAAAGCCCAGTTTTTACAGTTGTCACCAAAGGAATCTGTGCAAGACTTGTGTTGTTGAAAGTGATCCACAAAAGCGAACAAGTAGTGAAGTGACAAAATTTGTAGATGACAGAGAATGATTCAGGACATTCTAAATTGAAATACATTATGAAAAGTTGCAGAAGGTTTTCATGATGCTGAGTGACAACGAGATACAATCACAGATGGAAGATAATTCTTGTTAAATGCAAAACAATACACACGGGAGAGAAATTCTCACTGTACATAAATAGAGGCAACCTCTAAACTAGCTTTTGCCAGTATGGAAAGGGATCTAAGAATCACTGTTCCTGGTCTCTTCAGAAATTCCACTCAGCAATAAAGGGCTGTCATAAAGGCAAATAGATCATCGCTGTTAAAAATAGTAGAGAATAAAACACAAAAAACATTAAGCCAAAGTAAAAAGAAATACTGTGTCTGTATCTTTGTGCCTGTATAGAAATCCTTTTCTCCACCTGAAAAAAGATATGGAATGAAAAAAAAGACAGGTAAGAGCAAAGTAATGAAGAGCCTTCTCTATAAAGAACCAGTAAGTAGTTTAGGACTTTTCAGATGAGAAAATTGGGGAAGACTATGATAGAGGCACGCAAAATCATGAGCTTCATGGAGAAAGAGAATGAGGAATGATCAGGAGAAAGTTCTTGCATTATTCACTGTAAGAAACAGAAAAACAAATAAGCTGGTCTGAAACTAACAAAATGAAGCACTTTTTCATCCAGTGTATGATTACACTGTGGAATTCAATGTCACAGGATTTTCAGAAGGTCAGATGCATAAATAGGTTCAAAAGCAGACACATTTGTGGAAGAAAGTTCCCTTGGCAGCTATTAAATAGAAAGTAATAAATCCATCCTACAGCACAGATTACAACAGATGAGAGGAGGTAGGAGGGCTTGAGGGACATACCACTCTGAACATCACTTTGGTGTTTGAGCAGGTATTTTATGTATCAGTTTAGGACTACAAGCATAACTACATCGCCATTTGCAAAACTTTCAGCTCTTCCACCACTTGTAAATTTGACTTAGATGCTGGTGTCATAGAATCACTGAAATACTGGCCTGCGTCTTTAAAGTAACTGTCCTCTGCACAATTATTCATGGTTTGTTTGTTTACTTATTTAAGGTGTGTGAAAACAGCCTTTAATTTGCAAAGGGACACAACAGATGCTTTTCAAATCCATTAAACTCCATGCACCTAATTCTGCTTCTCAACATGGTGCCAATGGCCTGGAACTAAAAGTAAAGCATTTTGCAGTACGTTATTTTCTTTCTATTTCAATTGACTGATTAGATGTGCTAAACACTAAAAAGCTCTCCTGGCAAAAAGTGGATTCTGGTTTCACTATCTGCTGCTATCTAATTTATCTATCAAATATCTACTTATAGGTTTTATTTCACATGCCTCTGAAAAGCTTTAAAAATGGTAGTAGTGCATATTGCTGCTTTCCCTGGCCTACCCTTTCTGACTGCTTGGGTAGACATTAATCCTGTGTTTCATCGCAGTCAGGCTGAAGGTAAGTTGACTAAAGAAGCTCTCTGTGTATTTTGCAATATAAAAATGCAATGCCTAGTGCCTTTATCCCTCATAAGTACTTGTAAACTCTGATTTAATACCCTCTTAACTGCCTTTCACTAGTCTAAACATGTTCAGCTCTTGAATCCCTCCTTGTAAGAGTTCTGTTATTTGAAGGAAGCTGGGACATCTTTCAGATAAGCAGCCAAATGCTCACAATGTTGTCTCAGCGAACTTTCTATTAGTCTTTGTTAAGACGCCAGATTCTGATTTAAAGTAAAGGGCACCAGACTGAGCTGAGGGGGGTAGAAAAGGGAATTAAAAAGACTAATTCAGCTGCAACCACAAATGTAGGTCTGACCTAGGATTCAGCTTTGAGAAGGCCCTCCAAATAGACTTTCCTTAAACAGGCTAAGGAGGAATGGTTTATTTTAACATGTCCAAGTGATGAAATATCTGAACACTGGGGTTAGTTATTATATTTACCATCCGTAAAGAAACACTGATTTAGTAGCTGTGGCATGTAATGTTTTGTATGTGATACACTACAGTCACACACTTTAGTACTTTCTATACTGCAGTCAATTTTGCATACAACAAATGTTCCCTATCAGCTCTCATTTCTGTTCTTCCCCCTCATTCCCACCCCCTGCCACTCCATGAATAAATGTTCTGTTGCTTCCTTAGCAAGCTAAAGCAGATTTCTCCTCTCTTTTTTGTGCAGGGTTTTTTTTATTTTGGCTAGTGTAAGCAGAAATGCTGCAAAATATTATATTCATCCTAAATCTGCTTTCTTAGTATTTAAATTTGCAGCAAATCAACCTTGGCTTCAGACTACCTCATAAAGGCTTAAAGATGTACGCAGCTGGCTATATACAACCATAAACTCCATGTTTTCTAACAGCAAAGGTCTTGGCTAACCTCTTTTTCAACTTCGTTCCAAAGTGCCTATTAATTTAGGTGATTCAGATCTGTAGCTTTCCATTCTCTTTGGAAATAGTATAACTGTTTTCTAAATTGTAGCCAAACTGCTTTCATCATTACCTATGGTTCTTGTCACCAGCACTAGGAACTAGTGTTCCAAGATAGAAATCCCAGATACCACTGAAATGAATGGGTCTGATCGTGTTCTAAATAAAGGCAAGGGGAATTTGGTTGCAACACAGCAAATCAAAGGTGCTCAGAAGATCAGCAGCACTGAGTTTTGGCCTGTAATTTGGTGTGACCTTCTCTTACTTCTTTCAGCTGTTCCATAAATTGAATCTCAACTGGTAATTACTGAATAACTCAATCCTTTTATATTCATTTTTCTCTCTCTCTCGTTTCACAAAAACAATCGATTGTTGCCAAATACTGCAGAGCTGTTCAGAGTAAGAGTCTTGACATTAACAATTTGGCAGTCCTGTTAGATTTGTTTAGTTTCCCTTCTAATCTCTGTACCCAATCCCAACTTCACAATCTGCCAACCCAGAAAGCTTCAAAAAACTCAAACAAAAAATACCCAGCACTGAAATGGTTTGATTTCCTTAACTTGATACAAATTTTTTCCTTCAGACACATTAACTCATTTTGCTTTTTTTTTTTCCTAAATGGCTAAACTACCAGTGTTGCCTATGCTGCACCTTCTCCATACATCTTTCATGTGTCACCAAGCACACGTTCTGTCAGGCAGCAGGGAGGTTTTCGCATACTGGTCCTCTTTGCTGTGCTTGCAAATCTGTCCCAGGATAGGAAGGCCATCTGAAATTAATGGGTCCACCTGAGAGTTTAACTCCTCTGACATCTTACTTGAAAAAGACCTGGCTCTCAGATTAAAGCACTGGCAACTACCAGGGTCTGATGTTCCCCAGTGGAACTGCTGCAGGGGAAAATAGTGAGGATGAAAGACCTGGCAGGACAAATCACAATGACTACAGACTTCACTGCACAACCTGGACAAGGTTTGAAATTTGCCTTTCTTACAGAGGTGTTGTATGTTTTAATTGTGTCAAAACCACAATTTAATTATTAATTTATTAAACAATCTATTTTTAATAGGCTTGTATCTTACTGGGTGGTTTCATTATGTAAATGTGCATAACTTCTCTCCAGAAAGAAAAGAATAAAAATCAAAATAATACAAAAATAAGGATTTCGGATTAAAATGTTAGAAAAATTGGGGCTAATTCTGAGAGATTTTGAAATGGTCATTTCTATTTATCTGGATGGCTATTCAGCTTTGTGGAAATCTGTGTAAGATCTCTGCCAATCTAGGATTTAGCAAGGTTAACCTCCTTTCAGGCCAATGTTATTTGAGACTGACAGCTCCTTTTTATCTCTCAAAGTTATTACTGCCTGTTAATAGAAGCTTTCTCAAACAGAAAATAACAGCTTATTTTAATCTCGATTCAGGAAAAGTTAACTTTATACATTCATTCAAGTTCCACTGGATCTAATCACATTCCTAAAAGCTATTCTGAGTTGAAATCCTGAGTTGTGGCCTTCATAAACATTTTCTAAATTAAATGTAGTCTCTCAATCTGTTCAAGAGCATGCCAAAGGAAATAGCAGCATTGAAATCTCAAATAATGTAGTTTTACAGTTAGATATTAAAACCAGGCAAAGAAATACCATGGGTAGAGTTTATTTCAATTGCATCCCATTTTATTGACACTAATAATTCATATCTGGTTTGGATTTTAATAATATGTATTTGTAAGTGTTGCAGTAATTTTCTGAGTACATTTCTGAGCTAAAGGCTATTCAATTCTTTCTGTTTTTTCTGATGACAAACTCTTATGACTTGACTATTTTTCATTTAGCTTGTTCAACTAGGAACAGCCATGGCTAAGGCGAGCTGATATTCCACTGTTACAGAGAGCAGTCATGATTCAGGAGACATGTCAGTAACTACTGGAAAGTAGACCTATGTATGTTGAAGAGCCAGAAATCCAAGGGATCCAAGAAATAAAGCAAGCAAGATAAGGGGATCTAGGCAGTATTTTTTGTCTTTCTGATCTGTGCCTGTCTCACTTTGTCAAGTTAACATACAGAACACATCTTGCATCTGTGGCACTTCCCTCACCTGTTTCAACTCAAACTTCTTCCAAGATCAGCTGTTACTGCTTCAGCCTAACTCCACTTTTTTTCCCCTTTCCCTTTCCCTTTCCTTTCCCTTTCCCTTTCCCTGCCCCCCTTGATGTAGCAACAGCAGTAATAGTAGGTAAAGTGGATAGGACTTGGCTAAGCTCATCTCCATTTTGGATATCTTGCTTACACAGGCATTTTTTTATGAGTACAGATATTTTATTTTATGCTTGTTGTTCTCATAGAAGAAGAAAGGAGAGGTGAGCTCTCATATTGGGGAAAGCTTGATTTCTGATATAACTTCAACAGTCTTCTTTGGTCCTTCGTGACCTCAAGTACATCGTATGTCTTTAACTCAGTCTTGTGGCTGTTTCATGTGTTTATAACATTTTCTCATACTGCAGTAGTTGCCTAAATTGTATTTTGTCAGCTGTCTGAATGCAGATAGACAGCGGTTAGAAATATAAAGAAGAAAATATAAAAAAGCAGTTTACAGGTTAATAACTTTCTACACAATTAACCTGCAAAAGCTTCTAGACATCTGTAACGCTACTTTTCAGCAACTATAATTAAGTAATGTGCAATGTAGATTGATTTCTTTCATTACTTGAACAGTTTAGCACTGCAGTGTGATGCTTCAGTTAAGTAACACTGAACTTCAGGTTTTGATAGTAATTACGGCTGTTGTGATTTTTTTGTGTGTGTGTAAAGAATTATTTTAGTATTAAGCTTCCTTTTCCTTTTAAATCTTAGCCTAGCTAAATATAATATAATAGCTATTTCACTTGCTTA
>NW_009635462.1:1796-4722 GCF_000690535.1 Cariama cristata | reverse complement strand
TATATATGATACATATAGACATATATGTGTACCCCTGAGCATGCTTTACTGTGCTGGTCTTACCTTCAGTTCCTTAAACATGAAAGTAAATATATGTGGCACAAAAACTATAGTGGAGAAATTTACAGCCTGCAATAGAGGTAAAAAGAATAGGAAGAGGTAATTAAAGAAATAGTTTAAGACAGACTTCAGCTTTGGTGTGTGATTTTGTGTGATTGAAAGAAATATTTTTAAATATTCTCGCAAAATTCATGAAAATATCTAGGTCTGATTGTCTTCCCATGTTTCCTTACTTTAAATGGTGATTTGCTGTTCTGACACAGAGAGTGATATTGGGCTGAACTTCATATAAGTGTTTGGTGAAATGAGTCCTCAGTTCTTGAAAAGATTCCTATTCTTTGATTCCTGTAACCAGATGAGGAAGCTAATAAATATGTAAAGATGATTAGATTAAAAATGGCATTGAGAAGCAGTAAAATCTAGAATTATATGAATAATTTCACACCCAATGCAAGATTGTCAAATTTTATCAGTTAACCTTGTGTAAAATGAAAATAGCATCTTTTGACAAGTCAAGTGGCGTACATAGGCTAAGAGGGCAATTTGTCCATTCTGTTGTTTAAATACACTCGGGAAGCAAAACGATGGGGGGGGAAATACTGTAGGGAACTACATATAAAGCTTAAATCCAGGGTAGGGTTCATCTCTATTATTGTTAGATGTATGAATTCATGCTAGGAATCAGGTTCCCCCAGTGAATGGTCCATTGCACACTAACGTAGATCTTTTACACAGACTGGATGAAATTCCCTCTAAGGATTCCTTATATTTTTTCCAATGGTTATCCAGGAAACATAGATGTGTAAATCTGAGCTAGTTAGCCTAACTTTTGGATGACTCCAGATTAGATTAATCTTCTCCCTTTACTCTTTAAAATCTGTTTCTGGGTAACTCAATGTACTCTAATTATAACTGTCTTTGGCCTCTGATCAGGAAAGTATTTACTGTCAGAAAAAGAGAAAAACAGTGCCACACCTTTACTTGCTTTGCTTGCTTTCTTGATATTTCTGCTCCCCAGTTTATGGAGACTTCTGTAATATCATACTGCCATAAGTGCGATAAAGGCTGCTAAGGGATTGGCTGCTGTGTTAAGGGAAATATCCCAGTTTGTATCTCTCTACCCTAGGCTGTTTCATGGACCACATCACCGTTATTTCTGTGTGCCTCAGAATCCTGATTTTATTTACCCTCTTAACATCCCCGTGAGGAGAGAAAGATCTGTTATTGCTGAAGGTAACAGGAACTGATTTTGAGAGCTGAAACACAGAGCCCAAAAGGGCACGGTCTGTTCCAATTAAATATTTTCCATTTTATGCAGGTGGCCTGTACTGTACATGAACCATGGTTATGAGCTACCAGCTCAGAATTTCCCTAGAATGAATATAAACTAGATGTTAGTGAAAAGATGTCTCAAATTGTCCCCAGTTTTGGAGGTGCAGACTGTAACCTGCACACAGCCCTCATCTACAGAAGCAGCAGGGCCAGGGCTACAGCCTCTGATTTGCTTCATGGCTCATGGAAGGTGCCTTGCCCAATGAAAGACTCCTGATCTTCTCCCAGAATTACTTACTTCAAACTTTTCCCTTGCAAAGTAAGGGGGGCAGCATGTTGTTTCTATAACTTGGTAGCTGTTTGGATGCTCATGTTAGCCAGCTGTTTTAACCAAAGTGCTAATGTGTTCTACTGGGAAGGACAAGTAGCATTCTATTTTGTGTAGTACAAGAACTCTCCAATACAGTCTTCTTTGTAACAATCCTAAATTTACTTACTGCCCATGGATTTATCAGAGCCCTGTCTGTCGTCCTCTATTAATAAAGCCAGTCTGACATACAGCCTAGCAATGACATACACATTTTGGGTCTTATTAAAGGTTAATGTTTCATTAATTTTTAAATTTTTTATTCAGATACACAGAGGGATTAAAACATGAATGTGTACTATTTAAAAGCAAGTGTTTTTACCTACATGTATTTCAATCAGAGATGGAAAAAACATATTGTAGAGATTGAACGATTAAAAACAAGAACAACCATATTCTCTTGACCATATATTAAGCAAGAATAAAGGCCTTGCTTTACTTTCTATGAAGTATGGAGTAGATGTTCAAGAGTATTAAAAAAAAAAAAAAGGTTTTAACAAGGAGAGAAAATCAGAGAGTAAAAAGTCATGTTCAAGACGGAAGTCTAGTTGAAGTATGAAAGGGTAATTTGCCAAAAGAATTATACTTCTGAAAGAAGCAGTGCATGCCAATTTTCAGTCCAAAACAAAATGTCTGTAACTGAGGTCTTAACTTCTGGAATAAAGGGATTGTATGCTACATAATGCTTGTAAAACAAGCAAGTAATCTCTGTACACGCCTATGTTAGAAATGAACAGAACGTTCCCGTTTTATAAATGAGTAATAGTGAGTCCTGAACATTTTTAATTAGTTTGTTCAGTTCCACTACAAGACGACTAGAAAAGGAACAAGGATGGAACTATAATAAGACCCTGTAAACTAAAAAAAACCAAAACCCAACAAAACAAAACCCAAAAGAAACCCAAACAAACACAATCTGCATCCTGCAGCAGAGTAAACCTGAAATTATGTCATTCCTAGACCTGCCCCCTGTCTAGGTACCAAACTTTCATGCATATGTTTGGATGTAGCACGATTGCCTCTTTCAGAGCATGTAGGAACCCGACTCAATCACACATGCCAACACAGTGTCCTGCCAGGCACGGGGAGCTCAGACGGGCACTAGGCAGAAAATGCCATTTTGCAACCTCTCTCAGACTACTGTCTTCGAAGGGGATAGACATTGTTAATGGCTTGCTGTCGAAGACTTTAATTCTCTGGTCTAGACAACAACCAATTTAAATAGGC
>NW_009635462.1:0-1765 GCF_000690535.1 Cariama cristata | reverse complement strand
GTCGTGTACAGAGCAGAAGATAAAGAAATTAGTGTGAGTACAAGTTGACCAGTTATTACAGTAGTTTGAGAAGTCATGCAGCCTCTCTTCTTCCACAAGGTCATTGAAATACTTGTAACCTCAGAGAGCATTTGAGCAAATCCTGATTGTTTAATCAGGATAGTGATGGAGCATAGTACATTGCCCAGGAGTTCTGCTCCCTGTTTTTTTCCTGCTCCAGGCAGAAATAGGGGTAGGTACTCTCTGTACTGTATGATGACGACTCACAGCATATCCCCCCATATATGCCCACATTTCAGGTCCTGAATCTCATTCAAAGTTCCCATGTTGTACCTATGATTACCTAGCCATTGTCACAGCCTAGGCAACACAAGTGTTCCCATGTCCCTTTGCAAAGAGCTGTGCAGGGCTTCACGTGTTAGTGTCATAGAAGAAACATCACTGCGACCTATAAGATACTGCATAACAACAACCTAGTCCAGTCCAGCCCTTATTAACAGCACTAAATTTATGAATTGGCCTTACGGTGATCTTATACTAAGAAAGAAGTGAGACAGGCCCCACTTCATGTTGAGGGCTCTATAAAACGATGGTAAGCTGGGACAATCTTTTCACCTCCACAGTGTATGCTGTTATCGCCAGTCCACAGATAAACTCAGCTTTGTCTCAGGAGGCTAGAGACTGCACGTCAGATCATAGAATGGTTCGGTTGAAGGGACCTTAAAGATCACCTAGTTCCAACCCCCCTGCCATGGGCAGGGACACCTTCCACCAGACCAGGTTGCTCAAATCCCCATCCAACCTGGCCTTGAACACTTCCAGGGACGGGGCATCCACAGCTTCTCTGGGCAATCTTCCAGTGCCTCTAGGAGACATCCTGTGATCACTTTGTATCTAGGTAATTTTCCTTTTCTGTTACCTCCAACTGAGTTTGCCTTTTGTAGTTGATACTTTACCAAATGCATGCATTTTTAGTATGTACTATTAAATTTTGTCTCATTTATTCTCAGTCTGAACCAATAATTTCCCATGAGGCACTGTGTTCAATGCCTTACTGGAACGAGACCCACATGTTTCACATCCTGATGTTATTCATGACGTGTGCTCTCTTCCATAAGGCAGCAGACACCGGTATCTCTGGCACAGGGTTCTAGTGCCCACTAAAAAGATCACTGCAGAGAAGATGTTTTATCTCCTTGTTAGTTGAACTGGATGCTAAATTGGGTCCTGCAGGATATGTTAGAGGAAATTTTCCAAAAGACTGATCCTCAAAACAAGGATAGGATGCATTTGTTTGTGAGATATATTCTTCAGGGACACTGGGAGATAAGGGAGCTTGGACAAGGGATTTGAAAACCTTTCTGTCTGTTGTAACTCCCCTTAAATGCATTTATTTATAACACGGAACAGTGTTTTTTGCTGTAATTCCTGTGTTTTCTGTATGCTAGAATGACATTCCAGTCCATCGAGGTTGTCTTAAAAACCAAATACCATGTACCCAAAACTCCAAAATTATTTGCATTCCCACAACACAGGAAGAGTGACATAGTGTTTGTGAAGTCCATTTAATACCTTGACAGAGGCCTGCAGCAAAGCAGAAACAGGACCTCTGTTTTCTGTCTATGGTAGGCATCAGATTTCATGGGCAAATCAAGTATCATAGACAAACAAATAAAGAAGCACAGATGAGAAAATGGGAAGGAAAAGAGGAAAAAAAAATTTTGGAAACAAGTATGAACTGCAGATCTTCCAAATTATTAGATTA
>NW_009635461.1:0-216 GCF_000690535.1 Cariama cristata | reverse complement strand
GGCCTTGGCTGGTTGGCGTTGCCTCAGGTAATGTCTGGGCACGGTTTGGGGGTCAATATGGGCTAGAGACTGCTTCCACGAGGCAACATGGACAGCAGGCAATGTGGTTCCACAAAGCAACGGGGACGCGGCCACCTGGTTTGGGGGAAATGAGAGCCTAGCTGTAGGGATACAAGATGAGCCACAGCACTTCCACCAGCCAGGTGAAGGCCTGGG
>NW_009635460.1:57433-57655 GCF_000690535.1 Cariama cristata | reverse complement strand
GGGCAAAGGGAAAACAAATCCACAGATATTTTTTGAAGGATGCAGTACTGAGCCGAGGCAATTTTACACAAGGTGGGAAATAGGAACAGCCAGATCTCGGAAAATTGATAAAGTTACATAAAACTCATTTCTAGAATGAGTTCGTCAACTTACAGGTGAATAGGTGGCACTTGGCTTTCTCTGCAGGCTCAGGGTGACGGGAAAGAGGAGCGACTGTCGGCT
>NW_009635460.1:0-57402 GCF_000690535.1 Cariama cristata | reverse complement strand
TGGCCCCAGGAGAAGAGAGGAGATGGAGACGGCGATTCCCGGGGACAGCTACTTCTCTTACTCTTTTAAGCACCATACCTTACTTCACAAGGAAACCCACAGCCTGGCCCACTGGCAATAAAATCTCGGCCACAGAGATTAATAAATACATTGGCAAGTTTCTCCAGCAATTGCACTTTTTTTCTTTATTACACTAATTTTTAATTTCTTTTTCTAAAATTCCCTTGATTCAGGATGTTTTCTCATGCCATAGAAGCATTATGTGGATGCCACACCGTCAGCGCTAGGGAAATTAAGCAAGCAACACCAACCAACCAACATACCCTGCCTTCCCCATGTACGGGCTTTGCAGGCTTCCCCTCAGCACCAGGGCTGCGTCCCAACCACAACTCAGATGCTGTGACCTTTTGACCATCCTTAACAGTCTGGCTTAGTAGAAATTTGTGGGATGTTTTACTTGCAGAATTTCCTTCTGAGTCAAACCACCCCAGTTACACCCTCGCTGTTCACTGCGAGGCAAGGGGGACATTACAAGATACCTGGGGATTCAACAGAACCAACTGGTGACTTCTTAATAACAAGACATGGCTCTGCGACAGAAGTGCCCCAGCGGGCACTGACAGACAGAGTGGGTGCGAGGGCCTGTCCCAGGCACCATGCATCTGTCTCACTCCCAGAAGGAGCTTACTGCATCCTGGCTGCACGTGTGAACAGAGATCCGAGCCACCAAACTGCTAACCGGACACAGTTACAAGCACTAACATCACAGGAAAAGTGCGTTTTTGTGCAGAGGACTGTAGATGTGACTTCCCCAGCCATTTCATTTTGCCTGACTTACATGCTGCCAAATAAATAAACAAAGCTCGCAAAAACTATGCAAATAATGGGACTCGGGTATCGATAGGAGTGTTGAGAACGGGGAGCAGTGGGAGTCCTCACTGCTTTGCATTTTACATAAACATGGATAAAGTATTAAACATACTGCACCCTAAAGAAAACCCTCTTTACTTCACATCCCAAAGCGTACTGTAAAATGTGGCATATTTGTGCTGGACAAGTAAGCCGCACAAGGCAATTCATTTTTGTCTCTCAAGAAATAAGCATTCTAAATGAGGCCATAATGACTTTTCTGCATCAGCTGGTTTCTAACTTTGGTAATGAACTGACATTTGAGGATACAAATATAAACCAGCTATTTTACTCACACTCTCTCCTTCCTTCCATCATATTCTTCAATTAATCCTTAGAGTATTTGAAGTGAGGCTCAGACAGTGTGTGTGTTCCGTCTAAAAGACCTTGAACAGCAGAGAGAGGAATTTTAAGAAAACGGGCTGTGGAAAAATTCAGTGTGGAATATGTTCTGTGGTTCGTATTTTCATTCATTGGGGTAAAGTAATTTAATTAAAATGAGATTATGTCTGCAGGGAGACAAAGCAGGAGAGTGAATTAGACTTTTGTTTGACTATTTGCATCCTGCTTCTGGCAAAAAAAAAAAACGTTTCCAGGCCTTGTAGGGAACAAAGTGAGACGAGGGTTGGTAGGTCCGGGTTAAGGGGTCAAACCTGCCTGTTTCTGAACTTCTGCTGTTACACAAAGAGAAACACGCAGAAGTCCGTGTAGGTACTGGACACCAACAGACCCTGTTTTCTGGCTATTAGAAAACTCCAGTTTTCTACTGAAAAGCTATTTTTTTTTTTGTCCCTGGAAGCGATAGCAGTACATGAAGACAAAATACATCACACGCGTGGCAAAGGAGACCATAGCACCTTGTTAGCTGTGCAGTGGGTACTGAATTTCAGCTCCCCAAGAGCAAAATAAAGCCCTTTAAACCTTTGAAATTCCAGTGTCCTGAGTAAAAAACATGGTTAGACATGTTCATAGGGAAAGTGAAGTGAGAAGACAATGTAGGACTTCTGTGGTTTCCTGTTGAGGGAAGCTAGGAAAGCTCCTCTGTGCAAACTAGTCTTACGCAGAGTAGAATGGATTATAGCCCTGTATAAAATACATATTTCTTTGTCAGCAATGACTGAACGTTTTAGAGTTACCCCCGGGCACAAAGGCAAGCGCTAGGTGCCCAGACGGCGGGCTGTGGAGGGCAGGCCCCACGCAGGACCGGCCGCCTGTCACCCGCCCTGGCCGCGAGGCGGCAGTAATGGCCGGCGGGACGGGGACCGTTACCAAGCGCCGGCAGCCGCGAGGCCTGCTGGGAACTGAAGTCCCGCAGGGGGCCGCCCCGCAGCGCTGCCGGAGGCCTGCGCCTTCCTCTCACCGGCGCCGGTGGTGAAGAGCCTGGCATGTGGCTTTCAGAGCGGCTAGTTGCCGTTGCTAACAGAACTATAGCGTGGAATAAACGTATAGCATGGGAAGGTGCTATGCTTTTCCTCTGGGTGCTCAAGGAGACACTTCGGGGCTGGCACTGATCATTTGTGGTTCCTGGCGGCCAGACTGGAAATGCTGATCACTGTGAGGAAGAAACTAAACCAGAGATAGCCAAAATGACTGGAGATTTCACGCAAGTGTGACTCACGGCCAAAGATCATCAACTCCTTGTAATGTGCACCACTGGGGGCAGGGGAAACGAACAGGGGGCACAGGCTGTTTTTAAGTAATTCTTGTCACTTGGAAGTGACACAGGTTTAAGATGACTGCTTAGCACCTGAACTGAATTAATTTGTAGCTGTTTCCAGTCTATTAATAACAGTAGTCTAAAAATCCCTTTTGCATCATTTCCTTCCTGGCAAAACAGGCCTAAAAAGGGACCTTCCAGGCCATGGAGTCTGATCTCCTGCCGCCACAGGCAAACCCTCACATCCGCATCTCGTGTTGCCTTTGAGCCCACAGGAATCTCACCCCACTCCACCAGTCAGAAAGCCTGTGTCAAGGTCCACTTTACTGGTGGTTCAGAACTTTTAATTTACAACTTGAAAGACATGAACATTTTATACCAATTTGTTCCTGTAGTAATATTGTTTAGTTTAATAGTTGACTTCTCTGTTTCTCTGGTATTTACTTGCTTATAAAGACTCAGCTGTCTGAATGACTACAGCCCTTTCAGGCTCTCCGTAATAAGCTCTGCATTTTCTGAGCTCGTTCCTCTTTCTCTTTGTGTACGTCCGCCTTCCAGGAGCAGACATTTGGAGCTGCACCCTGGGGTGCAGTAGGGTCTCAGCAGTAGCTTCTACCTTCCCTGTCTGCTCTGAATAACCCCTAGCTCCGCACTATGCTTGTGGAGGTCTTTTATCACAGGTATATGGCACTGGTGATTTTAGATGTCCTAGGACTGGAAAGTACCTCAGGGTCTTTTCCACAGTCCCTGGCAATTACTATACACCCAGAAAGAGGCAAAATCCTTGTTACTGATCCAGGTGGCACCTTTCCAACACTTTTCTCTACTCTCAGAAAACTGTCTTTCCTCAGTTAAGGTCTTTTCCACTCCAGTCCATATTCTTGAATGGAATTTTGCCACTTACCTCGCTCCACAGCATCGACAGCTTAATACCTGTTGTCCTGATCTCCCTTGCCTACTTTGGCACAGCATAGAGGAATGAGGGACAGTTCCCAGCCTGGTGCTCCAGCCCGCCCACGGAGTCCAGCAGTGAAGCACCTCTCTTTGATTCCTGCCTTGGCCAGGAAGGTCATCCAAGAGCCTTGCTGTGCCTTCTTCACAGTCCCCTTCTGACCTGCCAGGGTTTTCTGCATGGCTGAGCATTGTCATGTTGCTCTGAAGTTCTGCATAAAGCCTAAACAAAAGGCCAAAGATAGCATTAGCGTAAAGCAAGTGTGGAGGGAAGGAAGACAGAAAACCCATGGCAAGAATACAGCAGGGTGACTTGTACCAACCTGGCATGCCTTTCTAAGGCAATTAGGTTGAAGTGCATGTTTAAGTAACTATGTCAGAGCACAAGAGCCAGTCAGCCTCAATTTATATTCCATGCAGCTACCTGGGTTCACTCTTACAAGGTAAAAACCAGGGTCCATAGATGTGCAAAAAGTTTTGTCAAAGCTCTGGGTTTCAGGATCAATGCATGGGTTAAGAGCTCTGCAGGTGCACAGCACCGAATCAGCAGCACAGCTCCCTTGCTGCAAGCCTGGAGGGGAGGAGCGCTACTCAGCTTGACTGACAAGGCAGTAATTAACAGGATGGCAAAGACTCTCAGTTTTGTCCTGATGGGGAGTCCCTTAAATCTGTATTTTATTATGCTAAGGTCCTTTTTACACAATAAGCATTATCCAGCCTTTTGGTTTTTTGTAATCATATGAATCTCCAATAAGATGACTAGAGTTGCACCCTCTTCACACCAGGCCAAAACTGGATGTGTACAGCAGCTGACTACAATGCAAGGCCAGTGGTACCTTTCTGCTTTTGCTTCCTCTGGTTTCCAAGACTGAATTGCTTAAATAAATCTTCCTGCATGTGAATTATATCCACTTCACTGAGAATTTCCCGCCCTACTTATTTTGTTGTGATCCTTCTTATTCTGGTAGCTGCTCATATTTAATAAAGCTACTGTCCAGACTTAAACCCTTGTTATTTTAAAGCTTATACTTTATATCGAAAAATCGTTATCTAAAACACAACTCATTCTGCCCATCCTATCAGTAGTACTTGCCATATTTTGCCTAGCTTGTGATAATGTAGCAAGCAGCTTATAAAAAGTATTCCTATGAAATACCAACATTGTAAAATGGAATCCAGCCTAATGAAAATATTTTTATAAACATAGCTTAGACGTATCAGTGAAATAGCTGTTAAGCCTATGGGAAATCGGAAAGGTAGCACTTTGGTTGTATGAAGTGAGACAAATGAAAAAGCACAACATGCTGATGCGCACAAAACCAGAAGAACACAGTTATAGACAGAAAAATGTCGATAAAACACAAGCAGAAATCTCAACTATATTTCAAACACTACATTAAGAATTCAGTGCTAGGTTTTTTCCCACTTTGCTGGGAAGCTTTTTTTCCTCAGTAGCAAAGAACCTGCCTATCACTGAAAAACCATCAAAAGCCTGATTTCAGCACCTTGGCAGCCCAGTGACCCACTTGGTGTCTCGTGCCGACAGTGCGATTCACAGGTGTTTTTGCTGCAGGGGAGGCAGGAACCTGACTCCTGTCAGACAGCTTTCCCCTGCAGTGGTCTTGGGGTTGGCATGGTACACTTCTGCTCCTCCTCCTCCTCATTCTCCAGACAATATTTACAGGGGTAAGGCTGCCATCTTCTTAATAACAAGACAGTCCTGGCTGTAAAGCTGACTTTCGATACCTTGTCGGCCTCCTGTTTGAGCTTTTACTTCTCTGGACACTGTGCCTGGGAACTGGGCCCAGTACAGACCCCTGTGGAAGCCAGCATACCTATGAGTCCACACAACTCTCACACAACACCTTTTCAATAGACAGAGGAGAACTGCACCCAGACTGGGGGAACATCCATCATAGACACCTAGTCCACAAGCTGGAAAATATTTTCTGTAGGGACAACCCCACATACCTCTTCTGTTTCTACACATTATTTTTACAATAGCTAAGACTAACATCTAGTTTCCTCAGTAGCCACCTGACAGCAGCAATCAAAATGTTCCAATGCAGTTGTACTGAGCTCTCCGTTTTCAACGTGGGGACATTAAGAGCTTTCTCCACACCTGCCCATGAAGGTTTCTGCTCAATCCTACACAGACTTTCTGGAGTGTCGTGGATTGCCCCTTAAAAGCACTGTTGTAACATTCTTACATCACCTTCCCATCAAGAGGTTTTCTTAGAAGCCATGGTCAGTAAGATTCAGGTCCATGTATACACTCACTAAAGAAAAGAGGCACAGAGGCTTAGTCACAAACCCACCTTGGTATCAGGAGTCCAGCTGAACCAGTCTGTTCCTTTATGGTTTTCTTTCAAAGAAATATTCTGAGCATGCACAGAAGTCTACACAACACTTGGATAGCGGCAAGCTCTTGAAGGGTGTCTACCTTTGCTAACCATAGCCATTTTGAGGAATGATCATATTTCAGAGGTGTTTGGGCAGACCATTCAGTGAGTTTCTAGGGTGGTGAAGTTCTTCCACCAGATAATCCAGTAGGCAGGCAGAGTTAGCCAGCAGCCAGCAGTTTTAGCTTGCTTTAGAAACATGTAGATTTCTAAGATTTGTAAAGAACCCATGTTCTGGTAAATACTGGCATCTTCTTTACACGTTACAGGTAGAACTGCCAGAACTGATACCAGGTGTGGAAGACCAGAATATTGCATTTCTTCCATTGATCAGCCATAGACAATGTGGTTCCCCAGCCCACTGAAAGCACCACAGACCCAGAGAAGGGTGGTTTCTGCAGCTCTCAGTCACTGGTGCCGGGGGCGGGGAGGAGGGAGGGGTGCTTATAGCTTCTCTAGTTGCTCATAGGCACTGAACTATGAGGACACCAAAAGAAACCACGACAAGCCTATGCTTTGTGTATAAATATGAAAGATCAAAGGATGCCCATGTTGTTTGGCAGACAGCGGTTGCCAAAACTACCACTGACTGCAAGAAAGGAACCACTGTTACAGCAGGGTAAGTGTTCCAGATGCACATTGATGACCCTGTTTCCCCTCTCTACTCTCTCCTTTGATATAAAACATGTAAACATGAGCAGATGTGACATTCAAAAGTTATGCATTAAAGTTATAGCAGTTAAACTGACCTTTTAAAAATTTGCTCAGCTCTAAATTGTTTGATGAGGCTCTGATCAGAGATACTTTCAAGAACAGGTTTGCTGTAACATAACTTTCTCTCCAGCTACTCTGGGCATATAATTCAGAAAAATACTGAACAATTTTTTTTTTGCCTGTAAACATTGTAATTATGATCAGTAGAGGTACACCTAAATTTGATCAGCATCCAACTCTAAAAATGTATATCCCCTCTACTATAAATACTATGTATTTAATGAACCAGCTTAGAAGCACTTTTTTTTTTTTCTTTGTGACAATCTTTGGTTAAAAGCAGTCTATTTCTGAACTTTCAAGTGCACATAACACAGAAATGTGATTGTATGCTATTAAAATAGACCCACCAATTCTGGCCTCTAATGAAAATAGGATTTATCAGTCAGGGATTTTTAGTGGAATTTTCATACAGCTTGTGCAACAATACATATTATGAAAAAAATGCTTTTGTTCAAATCAGCATCAAAAACTCCGTTTTTGCTGATACTGATATGAAAAGCAGTAAAAAAAATATTGCAAGTATTAAATCCTTTTAGAGTTAATAATTAAGGCAAAATCTACTAATATATAAAAACCAAATACTCATAATTGGTATTGTGTATATTATCTGACATATTATGTGACTGGTACAGACCAAATTTCTCATTCCCTACTGCTCTTAAGTATTTTCTGAGTCTCTAGTTCTTACTATGCTCTGCAGCTGCCGTTTCTTACACACACTATTCCACACCATATAAATGTGCCATCTCCTGGCAAATGAATGCAACTAGAGCATTTTGTTACGGAGGAGCTAGCTGAAGGTGGAATCATGATTCATTTTAGTTTACAGGAGTTTGTAGTAATCTGGAACATAAAAAAAAGTTCAAGAAAAGTCAGAGTTGAGTTCTATTAGTCAATAAGTAGTTGCAGAATTAAGACCAGTTTAATAACTTCAGATATATTATAAGGAATGCCCTAAAGCATAGCTTTGGGTTGTACAAATCCCAAGCTAAAAAAGCATTTGTGTTGGTATTTTGTTTCCTTGTGTGGCTTTAAGAAAGACCAACTAATTTATGAGACTTTGGGGAATTACTGTTTCCCCCAGCATTCACTGCAATACTTTTCTTGGCAGAAAACGTACCTTGCAGCCAACTCAGTCCCGGTCTGAAATTCCGTTCCAGAATGAACAAACTATGGGTGCTTTGGCCATGGGAGGTGGCTCTCTGATGTGGATGTCCTTCTGGAGCCAAGTCTTCGGGTTATGTCCTAAACCACAGAGCACATACGTCTATAGAAGTAGAATCACACTCTTAACGTGAACAAACTTGCTAACATCAACAACCTGTATCACTACATTATACACGTTATATCATGTACCCCTTAGACTGACTGATTCTGCCACCACGATCTTGTTTCTGGTACAACATAATGTTTTTACTAAGTTTACCTGCTCAGCTCCTCTCTTGTTTTTTCCCCACTGGTAAGCAAGCCTGCCAGATGCATACTTCCAGATATACATGGTAAATGAATAAAGGGAAATAAAGATAATGTATTTACTGGGAACACGCATTATATATATATTTTTTTTTTTAGGTGGGCAGCTGAAAGTGAGATTATTTTATAAACTCTGGGCATTTATGAGTTAACTAAATATTGATTGCTTAACCTCAGTTAACACACCTTTGAGATAGGTGAATTACATTGTTTTACTCATCCAAGTTGTTATCTATTATTAATGGAGTCCTGATGCCTAGGTCCCTACTTCATGCAAATATCAAGTAGAAACATGACAGTAAAGATGGAAGAAATTGAAAGGACATCCCAACCAAGCATTCATTTTGTTGGAACTATTACTTAGATAACTATATATACATTCAAAGTAGCAATATAGATAAACAGTAAAGAACAATACTTCCAGTAGAAGACCATTCTTGTGATACTGCTGTGTAGACCAAAGCACTGATACACCAGTAAATGTAAATGAGAATGTGCTGTTTTTTTTTTTTTTAATTGAATCAAATTATCTTCATGGAAGAATCTCAGAAAGTTGTATCAGGCCTTCCCAGAAATCCAGTTTTCTTTTTATTGCCCTAATCACCAGCATTTTTTCCTGGAACTGACTGGAGACACTCAGAACCTACCATACTACATGTTAGGCTGCCGAGACCTTGCTCCATTTGTGTCAATACACCTACAGCTGTGTCCTTTCCAATCTTCCACAGCATCTTGGAAGCAAAGGCAAAGGAAGAAGTCTCTGACCTCTACCTCCGAGCAAAGGGAAACATCTGTTACTCCGGTTGTGTATGTATGGGAACAGATCACTGACCTCTGTCCTCAAACTTCTTCCAACTAGAACAACCTTTTCATCATAAAGAGCTTTTGTGCGGCAACCATGTCCGTGTGTTGCACCAAGTGTTTCTTGATCTTGTCCTTAGGAAAGACGCCTCATTCTCAGGCAGGCTGCTTCTCAACACAAAGAGCAGAATTTGCTGTTAGATACAAAATTGCTACTGTGTTATCTACCAAAATCTAAATGTTGTAAGCTGAGCAGTAATAAGGAATGTGCAAGTTTGTCACTGGGGCTTTCTTACGTGCTTCACTGACCACGAGCTGATGCAAATGAATACCACAAATATGTTGGTTTTAAAATTTAAAGCAGAGCCACATAAACACAATTTTTAGAAATACAGTTTTGCAAAGACATTTGTATTTGAGTCTCTGAGGGAGGGAACAGGACAACCAGAATGTAAGGATTCTAATGGAAATTCTGTTGGCTTTGAAACAGCCTATTGGAAACTCAGCCCAATGATTTCATGGAAACTTCAAGCTGCTGTCATCCCACTGAAGCAGGAACTTTTTGTAGTAGCTAATTATAAGAATAAACTACATTTTCAATACATGCAAGTTTCCTTCAGGCAGGCAGCCCTTTTTGTAGTATACAAAAAAACCCACAAAAACAAGGACAAAAGGTCAAAATGCAACTAGACCTCAGATTTAATTCAAACTTTTATTCATCATCAAATTCAAAAGTTAGGAAAGGAAGCTATCCTGAGATCCTATCTTGCCCCGAGATACCTGTCTTATCCTTCCAAAATACCCAACACTTTACATAATTTCTATGTAAGATGACAAATATTTACTATCTATGAGACATTTACACACCCTTGTGGAGCTCTAACCCATTTACTGGAAGTGATCACTGCCCAGCCTGACATTAGACACTCATATTTTACCCCTTCTGTCAGAGACCTCAAATCAGTTGATTCCTCAAGCTCTTGGTTAAAAACATTTTTAAAATGTGTGCAAGACCTACATTTGTAAAACTACACTGCTCATACAACTCTTTTTTTTTTTCATTTTTCTTCCTGTCAAACACATCCAGATCAGCTATACACACCCCAGCTGGCAAATGAAATTGTCCTTTTACCAGTTTCTTATGGAATGGTTCTCAAATTCTCATCTGGGATAAGTCCTCCTTATGTGCGGCAAATTAGAAGAGATTTGAATGACACCTTCAAACCTGCTGCTCAACATGCTGTTTGCATGGGAGCTGTAGTGAAAGCAGAAGAGAGTCTTTTTGCAGTTTCTTAGCTCAGCTTCAGAAAATGTACACGGGGTCTAAAATGTAATACAGGGTTTGTACTACGAAACCAAGAACACAAAACCAGTCAGTAGGCGTACAGCAGCAGAAGCAAAGAGCCCAAAGCTCCGCTCAGAAAGCAGGAAGAGGAGGAGCTGCGCTACAGAGAGCAGGGACCAGAGCCTCTCCGAACACCACTTGCAGAAAAAGCCTCAAGACAGACAATGCCAAGACCATGAACAGTCTTTACTTCTATCAGTTGTTTCACAGCACAAGAAGACACAGCACAAAGTCTGTACAGCGGGATCTGCAGACAGTTTAAAAACAGGCAATTATCTTTAATAAAAAGCATTGAATCTGATTGTGAAAATATGAAGACAAACAATATTGCAGCTAACGATCACCTTGCTTGCTTTTGATTAAGAAGTCCAACTCACTGACTTCTCATAGTGCCTTTAATGTTCTCTACACCATCTCCTCCAAACACCCTAGTTAAGTGTAAAGCTTAATGCATCCCAAATAGTAAGTGTGGTGTGTTTTATAAACTTTTCCTCTTGCTTTCAAACCCTGTTTGCAGTGTGTGGGGAGATGCAATGACTCTCACCATACAACATTCTGATTCACAAAGAAGCAGCACAAGTGTTGTACATAATTTAATTTGCACTTCTGTATATAAATGTTTACTATATTGCACACTATTGCAGCACTTAAAAACATCTAATTATTTGCAAAAATTAGTAAAATACTTTAAAGGATTTAAAAATAAGGGTTTTAATGCAACTGACAAGATAATAAAAAAAGCAATTTACTTAATGAGATACAATCCTTTATGTTGGAAATGAAAGTTACATACAACTAGAGTACAATTAAAATATACCATATAGTTCAACACTTAATTCCTCAAATGTGTAAAATTAACAAGCTTCTACTGTCATAGATATACAATTTTTCCATATTGTGAAAAGGATTTTTCAAATTAAATACAGGTAACATAATATTCTGTAGTTATATTTTATGACTGTGTTTAAATGAGAGGGTTGTATAATACTCACATTGTCAAATGTACTCACTAATGCCTTGGAAATTGCACACTTCCCCTCTTCCAAAATAGAATCTCATTTCCATACTGAAGTCTATTATGCCATATTGGAAAAAGTATTTTACTTTTTAACAGGTTTTTCATAAAATCAAAAAATAGCATAATATCATGGCATTAAGATGACTTTTCCACTTATGCCCATGTAGAATTTAATCTGGATATCAGACAGACATGTCAGAACCAATTTCCTAGACTTTTGTCTTACTGTACACGCAAGATGAATGATTACAGTATTTTACAAAACAGAAAAACCTCTGAATCTTACTAGAATTGTAAATGTAATGATTAAAAATTAAAATCATAACAGAATCAAATTGTGATCTCCAACATTTATTAAAATCTTTTAAAGTTCATAAACGACAACAAAGTTACTGTAGAATTTATCGCATACAGCTAGCATACAGCAGCATGTCCTTGGTCTAAATGAAATACAAAAGATTTTAACATTTTCATACAAAGGATTTCTTTAAATTTATTAATGTGACGATATATCTTTGTTACATAAAATTTGCTACAGCAAAGTATCTTATACTTTTCTTGCACTTATGTAAATATGGGTGGACAAAGACTGCATTCAGTGTCAGCCTCCTAATGACGTTGTGCAAAAATGCTCAACAACCTAAACATACAGAATGTTGGATGGTACGTTTCATACTTTTTTGTAAAATGTCTACAAAGGCTTTTCTTAAAGGAGTGTCATACAGATTAAAAGGAAGGAATGCCAGTGGTTTATTTGCACTGACATTCAACAAATACAATGGCTATGTATCAATATAGCTCATTTTTTAAAAAAAACAATTCATCCTTGTATGCCTGTAAATTTATCATAAAATGAGTCTAGTTTAAACTGTTTAGATGTGCTGTTTTAAGACAGGTCACTGAGACAGCCAGAATCAAGTGTACAAATAAAACTACTATGAATAAGTTTAAAAGCAACCCCCAAAAAAGTGCTGAGCCACTGATTATTAACATTGAAATAAATGTGTAAAAGTGCCCAAAGCTAGCACATGGTAGCAGTATCTTTTAAGTCAGTTGGTGAGAGTATACAAAACATAATTAAGCCCAAATACTTATATCTGTGTGACCATACATTCTGTTTGATTGAAAGAAAGTAGGTTAGAAATGAAGACACAATGCAACTAAAATAAACCCAGATGTTGCAGTTTTTAAACTTTGTCTCTTTTCTTCGTGAATGAAGTGCTGTAATTAAAAAGAAAATGATTGTAGCAGTACTCCATCCTCAGTTTACTAATATAGTATACCAGAATAAAAACTTGGCAATAACCTCTTATTCTTAACAGCTAACAAAAAATA
This sequence comes from Cariama cristata, assembly GCF_000690535.1. Taxonomy (NCBI): domain Eukaryota; kingdom Metazoa; phylum Chordata; class Aves; order Cariamiformes; family Cariamidae; genus Cariama; species Cariama cristata. Next base: position 44,737 of record NW_009635460.1, on the reverse strand, counting down.
ACCGTGTTCATCCAGCGATGCATCTAGAACATTATTTTGCATTTGCTAAACCATTTGTTTTTCATAGCTAATGGCAGAGCGCATTTTGTTTTTTGTGGTGTGGTGGTTTTTATTTTAATGGATGCCTTTTTAATCAAAAAAGGCTCAAAACAAGGAATACTTTGGGAGCCCAAACACTGGCTTTTTAAAAAAAAAAAAAAAAACAACACACAAACAAAAAAAACCAAAAAAAAGAAAATGTGAATCAAAATGAATCATATTCTCTACAATACTGACCAAAACTTCCTTTAAGAGTTTAGGGTTCATGCTCTTAAAAAAGCCATTTCATACCTGCCAACTGAAATGCTGGTAAGTTGACTTGGTTAAATATGGTCCAAAATCCAGACCAGGTGGAATTACTCCCTCTCACGAGACTGTAAGCTTTCCATAGTACAGTCTGGTTATGGCAATTTACCTACTGCCTAGGTGGGAAATACAAAGGAAGGAGGCAGTGACGAAAACCGCAGGGATGTAGAAAACCAAGGCACGGGGTCTAGCTACTGTCCCCTACTCAAGCCATCCAATTGATTCTACTGAATTTTGGTCAGTCTCCAGGAAGAAATGTTTTTAAGTTAATTTAGCAGACATTTATATGGCGATAAATACTACCTTCAAAAATGCTAAAAATGTTGGCTAGGTTTAGTCTGAGCTACTAAAAAATTATTATAAATTGTAGCATCAGACACAAGACAGACAAGAATTATTGGCTGGCACAGACTAGAAGCAACATTTATCTTTCACTTCAGTCTAAATCACACTAGCCGCAACACCTTCCGTTTCACTCACACAAATAATACATTATTCAAAATAAAACGGAGCATTCTTGGGTAAAAAACTACTTCATTTTAAAGGGGGGAAATGAACAATACACAGAAACAAAGAACGACAGAAACCAAAGTTAAGTAGGAAAGTGGTCTATTATTCTGTGTTACTGCACAAACAGTGCTTGCTTAATTGTGCCTAGTTAGAAGGGTTGGTGCAAACTGCACACATGGAAGATGGCAATAAAGACCTCAGTCAGCTTTGTGGAATGAAGTAACTAGGTAACTGTTTTGACATATGATGGTCTCAGCTCCACCTCATCTGTTAACAGAGTGCAAAGATCCCAATGTGAGCCCTGATGTCATCTTGTCCTCTTACTCCTACTAAAAATCAGCAAATTCTTTTGCACATTTTTCTGTTAGAGACGCACGAATATCTTCTTCTTCATAGTCATCAAAGTTGCTGGTATCTCCAGGGCCTCTGCACTTTGGTATGAATGGAGCTTCTACCTGTATTTGGGGGGGAGGGGAAGCACATGAAATGTTATTGGCCTAATACCCTTAGATTTAACATTGTGATAACGAGCACAACAATATTCCCATTACTCGTAAAATCCTGCCAAGAAGCCACGTATTACAGCTTAAAGTCATGGCACATAAACAAAACCAGCCTAAGAAGGTGCAGGCCTAGATATATGAACGTAAGTTGAAAAACACTAATATCTCACTGACAAACATCAATAAAAAATTACTGCCACTTCAAAACAAAGTTTAATTCTCTTCTTGCAGAAGAGACCCTGCTCTCTTCAGCTCATCAGCTGATGGTGTGGCTCCCAGCATGGCAAGGGCTGCATGTAACAGTCGCACAGTCATGGCGGAAGTGGAGTAGATGGATTGCCATCAACACTACTCAAAAATCTTAGGGCAGTTTGAAACCCCTCTCCTCCTACTTAACAATCCTCTATTTCCAAATAAAAACTGACCTAATGCAAGTTTAAAACAACTTATTCTGCATCTCCTACAAAGTTCCTCCTAGGACCTAACTGTAAGTGAGAAGTGAAAGCTGCCTTGAAATTAGGCCACAACTGAGAGACAAGCAATGACTTGAAGGGATCACTATAAGACTGTACAGAAAGCCAGTGCAGCTCAAATTAATGATGGAAAAACCCTTCTGGTAAAGCCTACCTGCACATCCTCTCAGATCCACATATATACTCCATTACCCTTGAGATTCAGTGCATTTCATGTCAACTGTATGGTAGTAAGCCATACGCACTCAGGTATTGGAACCAGCTCTTTTCCAGGATGCTCTTAACTGCTGCTTCTTAAAGTTGAGGGAACCTACAGCTTTTTGAAGTTGACCTTACAATAAAATCCTTGGGTCTGGCTACAACTTAGCAGTCTCAATCTTCCTGTCCCTACTTTCAGCCTCTACTGATCTTGGAAGTTAAACTGAAGATGACACTAAATGAAGATATGGGTCTGCACAGGGACATACCTGCATTTTTACTGGCTAACAGCTTATGCTGTCCCTACATAGTCGGGGGGGCGGGCTGTGGAGAAAAAGGAATTGTTGCCAACTTGCAGATACTGAAATGCTATTTTAGGGATCAGACTACTAAACTCTACCTTCCCTCAGCTTGTATTAATTCAAATCTTAATCCTTCTAGTCTATCACATCTCATAAAGTTCAAAATTAAGCTTAATTACTTTTAAAAATAACTGAAATCTTAGAATCAACTGCATGCTGAAAGAAAGAACAGGCAGGGTTTGGGGTTGATGGGAGGCAATTATGAAGAATGGATGGTAAAGAAGGGACCAGAGAGAATGGAAGACCAGGGAGGAGGAGTGATGCTGTACTACAACAGGTCTAGCACAAAGTGGAGTGCAAGGCATGATTATCAGTACCGCATTCCTCTTTTTCATTTGACAGGTGCTTGACTTACATACTTTTACGGTAAGCAAAATTATTGAGGTGATGCAAATTTAAACCTGGAAATGCAAAGTAATCAAACAAGTATCTCCTTCTGGGATACCCCAAGGAGTATGTGTGCCAGAGGCAGCAAGTGGGGAGGCAGATAAGCAGGGCAGGCATGGCTCCAGCTGAGGCAGGGGATCAGATCACACTGCGCAACCACAAACTGCTCAGTGCCTCAGGTAGATTACTAATGGCACAGGGGTGCGTGTGTGGAAATCAGTAAGAGCTACAGCACAGACTAATACAAATTAAACTCTGCTGACTTTGGGCAATAACACTATGCACCCCCAAGAAATAACAGTAACTTTCTACAATCATAGACTGTGCTACAATTGTCATGTGTGTATCCTTTTGTTCCTAAACCAATATACGTGTTCAGGTGATTTATCCTGAGAGAATACACTGTCTATATATACCTAGCCTACAGAGCCACACATTTACCATTATCTGAATTCTGTCTCTGTGTTTTCTCAAACTGATTTTCAATTACTCTCTTACAACAAAGCTCAGAGCACAAGAAATATCTTACTCATGCTGGAATTTCAGAGCACATTCAAATGAGACAACTCAGACTTTTTCCTATTATCTCAACTAAGGAAATTGCTAAAAAGAGATTGCAGGGGATAACTCTGGTTTAGAGTAGAAATACTTGTTTGGCCCTAAATTCAACTATATTATCAGACAGAAGTTTAATAAACAGCTATGCAAGCACACAAAGAAAATAAGACTTGAACTTATCTGAAATATTAAGTAATTGACTGGTTCACTTATGACTGTAGCATACAAATTATTCACATTACATTAGTTGCCAAGGAACACCAGTTTTATTCAGGAAAATCCATGCTGTGGTAACAGCCAGTGTAAAAAGCTGGTATAAACCCAAAGTTTATTGCTGTATTTCTATGACTGTTTAAATGATACTACAATCCATACTGTTGTTTCGGACCCTTAGTATTACAGTATTTATTCTTTACAACTAGAAGCTTCAAATCTATTCAGCATCAGTTTTCACATCCTTTAAAACTAGCTGTTCTGACCGTATTACTAGTTCACATTTTAAAATATTTCTTGCTTCTGTGAAAGTAATTCTCTACAGCAGTGCACTAGCAATACTAAGAATGTTTCAGCACAGTATTAAAACATTTGATTTAATATTACGGGGCCTGGGTGTCCGCAAACAGCATACCAACAAATGAAACTCAGTACCTATAAATCTGCCTTGTAAATAGGCATTAAGAAAGCAAAGAACAGATAACTACAATTCTGCAATGGGTAATCTTTTTTTAAAACCACCTATACTTAATACAAAGAATACAAGATGTGTTAATTGTACCCTGTCTTCTAGTAATTAATACATTAGTGAATACTACAACTACTCTACTGTCAGTTTGTGTAGCCAAACAACCAGTTTCTTTTTATAAACTATTGTTAGTATTTAGGTTTGGCCTTTAAAATACTGCTGTTACAGCAATAAGTTCATGCCTCTATAGTCAAGACTGTTAGCATCTCAACAATGTAAATGAATTCCTTCAAATACTATCGCTTAACTCTAACCTTTTAACCAAAATCTATACACAAATTATTTCTCCACCTGAGTCTTCTGGGACAACACCAATGAAGTTATTTTAGTCTTTTATTGTTGTCTATTGAAGACACAGGAATTCAGAGATTGCATTTAAGAGAACAAATAATTTCTTAGGAATCTGTTTCTAGAAACTCACCAATCTACAGATATTTAACTTTGATGCTACCTTCAGGGGGAGAGCATGCTTTGGAGCTACTGGAAGACAGACCTAGACTGAATTGTCATCACTGTCATCCCTTTTCCCAGCCTCCTCTCCCAGCTCTGCTTCATTCACCCTGGCAGCCACTAATATGCTCCCCTCTAATCAATATGTTAATGGCTGCTTGTGCTCTAAAAATATTCCCAATTGTCTCTGTTGCTTTCATTCTTACACAGGTCCAAAACTCATACTGCAGACTGAGCACAGACCACATTTACAAGTCATGTTGGTCAGGCAGGTCTAGAAAACCATTCTAAAAATGACAGGAAAAAAGCATTCAGCAGGGCTCTTCACATTGCCGCAGCTTATGGAACTGCAGTCAATTAAAGTGTAGTGTCAGAAGACAGAAACTCCTCGGTAGATACTTAGGATTGAGTAGACACTCTCTGCATCTGATCCTGTCCCAATCACAGATAAACGAAGAGCAAGAAGTAGGGAGTATACTTCCTTAAGAGAAAAAGAAAAGCTCTAGCTTTGGCGAGAGCTTCTCCACACTGAAGCACAGTCTGACTGCTAAGAACTAGCTGGAAAGGAAAATAGATTCCTCTCTTCTGTGGAGGAGTATTTATAGATGCCACTATAGCAGGGGTTAAACAAAAAGCAAGAGGCAGCAGATTGCTCATTCTGAGATATTCCAGAAATAGACTAAAGCACAACACCTGTTAAGAGAACATGAATGTACACAGAGGTCCAGAATAAAATACCAACAAGAAACAAATATAATTCAATCTATATATAGCCTTCAGAGTCTTAGAGATTAAGCTACTTTCACCTTTTCTCAGTTTAATTAAAGGTGACAGATTTAGGAAAGCAAAAAAGAAACAAAATCATTAGAAATTTTACTTCAACCCCTTAAAGACTTGTAATAGTTTTGATCAGGAAGGGTCTTACCTTTCTCTGGTAAATGGCAATCCAATCTGTAGTTGCAAACCACTTGTGATTCTTTATGTCATTTACACCATTCTTGAGATTTCCATATCGTTTGGTCAAATCTACCTGGAGTAAATTTCTTAGAAGATCCTTTAGGTCTGAACTGAAGTGTGACGGGAACCTTACCTAAAATACATCCACAACATTAGAAAACAATGCATAGATTTAATTCTTTGCCCTGCGAAGTAAAACAATGTTCATACAAAAGGAAACATTTGGGCCATTTTCTCTTCTTCCTCTAAAACCAAATCAAGTAGGAATGCATGAAAAGAGAGACGATTATTGTTGCACATGTATTTCTGTTTCACGGAGTCTTTATCAATAGCGTTACCTTGTCCATCTAGCATTTTTTAAACTGCAAGTTTCTAGATTTGAGTTGTGGAAAAATATTAATTTAACGTAATAATGATGTAAAAGCTAAAGTTAATGGTATCTCACCAACACAACATAATCTCAAGGCATTCTCAACTATTTTCCAGGAATAAATTTTTAGATTATATTTTTATATATATGTGCACACACAGGAGATACAGTATAGTATAGCATATATACAGCATATAAATACATAGATATGCTCTGAAATAACTGAACATTCAGCAATCATATATGAAAATTCAATCTGGAACTTTATGCTGCACTATAATCCATTTCTGATAATTAAATACACCAAAATCAAAAGTCTTACATAAATAATACAGCATTATTGGAAGATGGCACACAAGTGACTTGCCAATATAATTAATTCAAACGTGGCTAAGAAATATTTGAAGATGATTCATGGGATGTAATTACATTGGGTTTTACTAGCAAAAAAAAAAAATAATCTACTGACACCAGATGAGATGGCAAAGAAGAAAACGGAAAAGAATAGGCAGAAAGTTGTATTTGTCATGCCTATAGTCTCACACACGACACTCCCTACACTCAGTGAATATTGACACTTCCTGGGTTCAGCTGATCAGTTGTGATGTACATGCAGAACATGGAATTATTTAACATAAAAACACGTTGCAATATTCAAGGACACTATTTCAGTTTACCTGTCAATATGGCTCTGTTGTAGTACATGAGAAATTCAAGGGTTTTAATGAATGTAATACCTAGACTGCTGAGAAGTAAGGAACTAAGTCCATGAGGTAGATTAAATGAAAGACTTAAGTTTATAAAGGAAACACATTGCTAGCTGAGAAGTGAATGTTAAGGGTTTCCAGAGTTCACACTCAGTGCTGTTTCTGTAACCATCCGTCCATGGACTCAGTAAAAAAGGTAGATGATCAACAGTACAAACGTCGGGCAAATTAGATACAACTGCAAAAAATGCCCAAGATTTTTAGTTTACAAGATAAATATTTCTTTAAAAATGTATCTTTGTAAATGAATTCCCATCTATTCATGGAGACAGCTGAAGGGTTTTACAGCCTTTCAAAGAGCAACCACGTTCTTGATTTAAATAAGGTCCTAGACAGGAATCATTCTCATTGCAGTGTACCACAGGGCCTATTGAGGCACATCCCTAGATTAGAATTACGGAAATATGTTAAGATAGAATCATAGAATATCTCCAGTTGGAAGGGACTCATAAGGATTATCAAGTGCAACTCCTTGCTCCTCACAGGAGCATACAACTAAGAGCATCGTCCAGATGCTTCTTGAACTCTGACAGGCTTGGTGCCACGACTGGTTCCCTGGAGAGCCTGTTCCAGTGACCAGCCACCCCCTCAGTGAAGACCCTTTTTGTAATGTCCAATCTGAACTTCCCCTGATGCATTCATTCCATTTCCTCATGTCCTATTGCTGGTTACCAGAGAGAGGAAATCAGCACATGTTTATGTAGGGATAAGGAAGAGAAGAACTGTAACAAATCACAAAGAAACATGAAGAGACAACACTGGCTGGCAGAAGAAACAACAGAATGATCACATTTTTGTGCTATGTGGCATACTATGAGACATTCGTGAAAAATTAGAAGGGAAAAGTTGGAAACATTTTTTAAAAATTTTATATAATAATGAAAGCTGAACAGAACATCAGATTCATTGAACTACAGAACTGCAGAAGTAAAAAAAATCTACTTTGAATTATGGAAATGCTTTAGAGCTTCTCAAAAGCTGCAAAAATACTTCTAGAAAAGAAAATAGCTAGGCAAATTAAGCATACAGCTAAATAGCCGTTAATAGTAATTGGGTAATTTTTATCCAAGCATAAAAGGATATAATACCACAACGTCTGTAAATTTAATAACTGGCATTTTAAATTTGAAGGCAGGGAACAGATTTTTAGAACTCTGATTTTCAATATTACTGTAACAAAGTCTGTACTTAAGAAGTCTACATTACAAACTTTTCCCATATTCTTTCCAAATTGCTCACTGTCTAGCAGTCAGTAAATTCTGCATCTACTCCACACAAAAAACAGTATCTGCAAAGACAAACAACTGCATTTGCAAAAATACACAGAACCTTCACTCACCTTGCCAGACACAATCTTCTCATAAATCTGAATGGGCTGATCTGCAAAGAACGGGGGATATCCAGCTGCCATTTCATAGATTAACACTCCTAATGCCCACCAATCCACTGCCTTGTTGTAACCCTGAAGAAAATGAGAAACACCACTGTTAGTACCATTTCTAACACAGTTCAGGATTTTCAATATATATCTATGGAATACAAAGAAAGCCAATGCATTATTGCTTGTTTAACGCAGAACTTACAACCTAGTTCAAACCAAAGTGAAGCTCACAAATTCCAACAACAATACATTTAAAACCTAATACAGTGATGACAGTGAAACAGTGATGGAAGTGAAACATTTTGCACACATTCCTCTGCTGAGTTTCACTGATGTCTTTACACTGATGTAACAAGACTCCCTAAGTGACAGAAATGGGCACAATCTATTTATTTATTTAAAACCAAAATAATCTTGCTACTGAATGACAAACTTCTTTGAAAGCTTAGGGAAGTTTCACTAAATATAACAATACTTCCTATATTGTATACTATCACCTTTTTGCTTGATTATACTAATTTCAGAACATTTTCATATTTAGTAAACTAGTTAAAAGAGCTTACAAGTTTAATTCATTAGGTGTTATAGGATCATTTATGATCTGATCTTTAAAGCCTGAACATAAAATCATTAGCAAATTCTATTTAATATTAAAAAAAAAAGACAGAAAATCCCACCAACCCCATCAAATGAGATCTTCTACAAAGCTCAGGGCTAAGACTCAGTCTTTCCTGAAAAATCCACTATGGAGAATTTAATACTATGCATTATGACTGTTTACATATATGTAAGGATATTTTTCCTTTGCAAAACAGGAAGGGCTACAGTTGAACAGCTATACGAAAAATAGTATTTCTTCTATGTTCAAACACTCAGTGCAAGTACTAGACACAAACTGATCAGCAGTAAGCTTAGACTGCAAGTACTTTATGTGTAAAACCAGTGGTTTGTCATGTTTGATTTCATGTAAAGTGCCTTAAACCTGAAACACTCTGCAACTAGTTATCTAATGACTCCTATTCTAGTCTGTTAACACTTCAGAATGTAATCATTCAGATCTGCTGTTCTGATAAGGATGCTAGTTAAATAACCTAATTACAGATTCTATAAATCCCTTTTTCCGCCCTCACAAGTTACATGGCAAGCATATGTAGAAAGTTCTGTACAGTTATGTGAAAATACCTGCTTTAGAGTAAGTTTTAGTACACTAAAATAGTATTTATAATGCAATGATTGCATTTTGTGTAATTCATAAAGAGCAGACTAGTCAAGATTTGATTTTTGGAAGTATCAGCAATTGCTTATCCCTCAGAGTTCAATAATTGGGTGATAAGTTTTAACTGCGTCAAAATGGCTGAATAACAAAGTACCTTGCTGAGAATTATTTCAGGTGCCAGGTATTCTGGAGTCCCACATAACGTCCAAGTTCTTCCTTTTACTCTTTTTGCAAAGCCAAAGTCCGTGACCTGTCATCAGAAGAATTAAATTGACTGTAAGTGCATTTCTACAAAGAAATTTAAAATTAAGTACTTTTGAAATATTTTGGAAAGCTATTTTACACAGAGAAAAAATTTGTTTCTCACAAATGACAATGTATTGTATTGCTAGATGTACCTTTAGTAGCCAGTCCTTCTGATACTTCTAATTCAGATAGACAGAAGGTTTCTCGTGATAAAATTAGTAAGTAACACAATACATATTTTCCTCCTGACACAAGTGTCTATTTATAATTTTAAAAAATCAGTGGGAACTATGGCTTACTAATCTTCTACATGTGTTGCAATTACATTAATAGTTTTTCTTATACTTTTCACATCAGACTGTTTATACTGCTGAAAGTTTAAAGAACATGAATATGGACAAGATATTTATCTTTTCCTTTAGTTAACAAATAAATGAATCACAAAAAGGGTCAAGATATCCACCAGTCTTGTAAATTTAGACTTTTATTGCATAAGTGTACAAAGGTTATATGTAAAATTAGTGTGGGAATTAGACAACATAAAAAAGGTCTTCTAGTAGCTTCTGATTCTGAGTATCTTTGAAAGCATCACCAGAGTCAAGCTTGTTTATTTGAGGACTGGGGGAGGGAATGTAGCAATAACTGTATTCACAAATTACAAGTTCTTGGCCATTATAAATTCTTCATTCCACTTGCCATGTTTTCTGCAGTAAGTTTTCAGAACTCTGTATGCAATACCATCCTCTCTGATTTTTCCTGGACCATATTGTGGAACACATATGGAAGCCAGGGAGTTACATGTGAAATTCTGGGATTAGCTTCAAGCTATTAAGCCTATGCTTGTCTGGGGATCCGTTTCTTTTATTTCCTCCTTCTTGATATCATCTTCAACCCATTCCCCGAGAAAACATACCGTACCACAATGATAATCATTACTGATTATACAATAACCTATGCTGATATTTCTGATACATCAGTGTCACAATTAAACAAGCCAAACTCCAAACTATCAAGGCAACTTTTGCTTCATTTTTGGTAGAAACAGCAGCAATCACTGCTGCAACTGAACGGAGAGGGTGATGTGCTGACTAGACAGACCTGCTTCAGTCAGCAAAGAGTAACTTCTGTGTTGGTGAATGCACATCAGTCTACGCAAGAAGAATATACTGCAAACATGGTGCAAACAGTAATGGCTTTAAAATTAAAAAAGAGAATGAATGGAGTTTCTAAACAAAATTTAGGTGGAGCATATGAACACAAGCCCTGCTCCGTTCAGAAGTGGAAGCAAACCAGCCTCACATGAGAAGAGTGACTGCTGGACTCATTATCATTTGCAGTTTGCCCACCATCACAAAAACGTACTGTTGCATATAGAGAGTTGCCAATTCTGCAGTAAGCTGTTCATAGCTTTACATTAACGGTGTTCCCCAACCACATTAATAGAACTTGTATTTCTCTTCTCCCTACAGTGTTATTTTATTCTCCATGGAAAATTATTCTACAGTTATAAACAACAGAAAATAGGAATCCTTTCCACTTCTCTCAAACATTTTTATTATGCATTTTCCTGTTAGATTCTGCTGTGGCAAAAGGTGACAAAATGAGGAAAGAAGGGCTTCTGTAGTTTAAGGACTGCAAAGCATTGCGGAGTGCTTGTTGCTCTATACCACCTTCCCATTTGCCATTTAGATCAAAAACATAAAAGCTAAAAGGAAGATGAGGAGGTGCTATGAGAGGCTGTTGTAAAACCAAATTCATCATTTGCAGCACTGCAATTCTGATCTGATCTCAGCTCTTATTCCAGATGTGCTGAGAAGGTTAGGACTCTCCAAGGGTGGGATTCATCTGACTGAAATTAAGTACTATACTGTCGGTGTTGACATCGAAGCTGGTTACCCTAAACTACTTATATAGACAATGCAGAGAATCAGACATTTTAGGGCACCTTTCATCTTGTTCTAGGGCATACTTATAAAATAGGTCAGATGAACAGAGCCATGTAATTGCCTACTTCTCACCACAGACCCCAGGAAAACCCTGACAACTCGCTCAACTGCAGACAGTTCCATTGTGCATACTTAATTTTAGTCAGAGGAAGTATAATCCAATGGTTTTAACCATCACTAAGCAGTAGGGCATTTTAATGCTCCCTCAATACATGCTAACATGCCAACCAGCTTCAGACCATTTATTTTAAACACATCTGTTAGAATTAGCTAACCCTACACTGTAAGACAAGACTCCGCTCCCTAAATATATGAAGAATATCATACCTGGATGTATCCTTGCTGATCAATTAAAAGATTTTCAGGCTTTAGATCTCTGTAGATGAGGTCTAATGAATGGAGGTACTCAAATGTTAGCACTATCTGAGCTGCATAAAACCGTGCATGTGGTTCACTGTGAAGAATTAAAAGAATATTAAGTACCCCAATGCTATGCTAAGATACTGAAGCAACCATGTAACTGCTACGGATAGACAAATTAAGTATCTTTTAACCAGTTCTTTTACTGTGTAACAAGGAAAAAAAAAAAAGCAAAGAGCAAACGTTTTAGAATTGATAGATTCATTCCCTACATTTAAGTCTTGCAGCTAAAATACACATGCAAATCAAGATGAATGTATCCCACAATACAGAGCTTAGATTTTAAATTTTACTTTTAGAAACTATCATCAATTTCAGTGACAATATGCATAGGAATTCCAAGATTCTATTGTGCATAGATCATGAACGCCTGCATTAACTAACTGAAAAATAAGAAATAATTACAAGTTTTTCATTGCTGACTAGCTTAAGTCCACTGAAAGAGGGGTAAATTAAATGCACTTACCCCTTCAGAATTTTTTCTTCAATACTAACAAATTTTATAAAACCCTTGTCCCAAATTAGCAACATAAGCCTTTTTAAAGGAATGATGTCATTAATGCTCTTACCTGAACCTTCCAATTCTTCTTAGATGTGAAAACATTTCACCACCAGGAACATACTCCATTACCATGTATAAATTAGAATTGTCCTAAGGAAGGAAGTAAACACATACAAACATATATTAGGCATGCTATAGTCTCTCTAATTCCTACATACAATATATTTAAGAATGAAAATGAAAAATTGTAGCCATCCAGTGACCTTAAATATAAAAGCAACACAGGTAGAAATTCTCAGAAAAGTGCAGACACACGTGACAAAAGGAGCATCATATATTTCAAGACATCTATTTTAAAGTAAATCTGAGTGAAGATAATTAGCAAGTTCCTGACAGAGTGGTGTGTAAACAATCTGAAGGAAAAGAGGATAAGATGCCGACCGCAAGACAAGACCTTGCACTCTTAAACGTTCAGAATTGACAGCCTGAAGGTATTCTCATCTCCTACAGACCCAGCCTCAAATCTCAAAACTGTAAAGATTAAGGTAGAATATGTTTGTTCATTTTAAATGGTATTAAAAAAGAAAACAAAAAAAAAAAGAAGGAAATAGAGGACACATATCACTCTATAAACTAGGAAAACACTCAATTTCTTTACAGACTGACTAGCACATACTGTCATGATATTAGAAGCTAACCTCAAATTTCTTTCCTTCATGGTTAAGACTGTCATTAAGACTGCCTCAGGTATAAATCTCAATCAAAAAAATCTGCAGAACAATTACAAATTTACCATTCCATATACTGGTGCAGAAATACATCCTTTGATCTCTCTCAAAGATAGAATGATGCCTAAAAGCTTCCTGCTGTACAAAAGCCAGTCTCCCTCCAAAATAAGGGAAATCTCTAAGAGTTTAATTTAACTTTATTTATTTATTTGGAGATACCCTTTCAATCATCACTTGGTGAACTGGGCTATGTGGAAGTCTGCACAGAAGTGCAGGAACTCCTGCTCAAGACCTGGCAACAGTGCCAAGTGAAACATCTTTGAAAATAAGAATACTTAAATTATTGTACTGTAAAATTAAATGTTTTAATATCTAAAGCTTGAGCACACACTTCCCTAAAATCCAAACAACTACTTTCAAGATAATTATTACCTTAAAAGAATACTCCAGTTTTACAAGGAAAGGAAAGTTCACCGCTTGTAATATTCTCTTCTCATTCAGTGTGTGTTCTATTTGCTTCAGTTTGACGACCTAGGAGAGAAAAAAAAAAAAAAATCTTCAGTTTAACTATGACATTTTATAGTTGTTGAAAAATTTTTCAATGTAAAACAATTAGTTGAAAGCAAGCTTGCAACTTTACAGATAATGAAAAGTCTTATGTAGTACTAGTATAGTAACAGTGCTGAGAAAGGATTAAAAAGTCTAATAACATTTTAAAGAGTAATACTCATGCAATATGGTTTGCAGACAACTCTAGAAATAGTGTTTCTTACTACATACTGAGTACAGGAATCAGTAAGGAAAACATGTCTTTACATTTTCTTAAGAATTGCTTGTGTTTGTAATGGAGATACTTCTGCAGCAAGATGACAGTTCAATAAAATCCATTTGATCTTTGGACCCTTTGCTAAGAAAAGCAGGAAATTGTGTCAGACACATTTAATTATGAATTTTGTTATGTGTGAACAGGAGTAAACTGACTAATTTTACATAGCTTACACACTAGCAAGGAGAAGATTAAGGAGAATACAAATTCAAAACTTCCATTCTTATAAACAATAGTTACTTCTGCCAGACCTTTTAATGGGTTTTGCTTTTCTGCTTAGCAAACCGCTTAGCAAAACTATTAAAAAAATTAAATGCTACCTTCTTGGAATCCATTTTAATGTTAAGCTTCTAACAAGACAGAAAGTGGCAGATTTCTGATCATTGCTCTTTCTCAGTAATTAACAATTGGTTTCCTTGTGTTAAAGCCCAACATTGCATAATTAATTATTTCCATTTTACTTAATCCCTATTACACAGTTTATCTGTATCTCATTTTAAGAATGGCATGATTTCCAAGTAAATTTTTTTTCCCTTAGGAAACAAGGAGAAAATGTACAAGAGTGATCAAAACAAGTCTGTTTTTATGTGTTCGGAAATCAAATCTAACTGGTATAAGTAACAGATAAGCAAGATATTCTAACCCTGACTGAAACTGTGTTAAAATTTAACTTTCAGATGAAAAAGGTGGTACCTATAAAAAAAAAAAAGAGCACACACTACTGTTTTGAAATAAATGTCACACAAAAGAAATAACAATTTAAAAATATTAAATCTCTTTCGAATCACAGATCTTTAGGGACCAAATAAAAATTTTGCTCAAATCAGCTCATCTGTAGCAAGTGTCCCCTTCATCACTAAAAAGCTGTAGTACTGGAATTATCTTGGCCATCAAAGTGAGTAAGCTAAGGTTTTAGTTTGAAATTGTGAAGTGTTCAGCTGCTAGACAAGACTTTACCACCCTTCCTGCATCTTCTGCTGGTTAGATACTGGAGGGTGATGGCAGCAATACCACAGGCTGAAGCTGCCGTTTAACACTTCATAATATCAAACTGGTGCCTCAGATAACACAGCTTTGCTCACATTGAAGCTCAGGCTCAGGGCATGTCCAATGACAGCTTCCTGTAGATCAAATGATATCTGGTAATGGCAGATTCTCCGACAGCTTGTTTATGTCAGAGCTTTTGTTAACAGTATTTTCTTTCCAAAAACCATTACATAATGAAACTAGTCAAGCAATGGTATGTTACAGTTGTCCTAAATCAAGGCAGACAAATAAAGGAATAACAACCCTATACGCAAAACTACTGGCTACAACAACATCTATTACTTTTTTTTTTCTTCATATCCTGATGAACCAAGCATAAGATTGGATAAAAAAGGGACACACAATGCTTTCTCTTGTTTCAAGTAAAATGCAAAAGAAGAATTTTATGCAGCCTACACATCATCTTATTTCAGACATCTGTATGTCTTCTATAATATAT
The DNA here is from genome assembly GCF_000690535.1 of Cariama cristata. Lineage (NCBI taxonomy): Eukaryota > Metazoa > Chordata > Aves > Cariamiformes > Cariamidae > Cariama > Cariama cristata. Next base: position 29,364 of record NW_009635460.1, on the reverse strand, counting down.
GAAGTGATAGAAATGTGTTGTCCCTAAACCATCTCCACTTTTTGATCAATTAATAGAAGTTACTAATATAACACTAATATATTTCTAATAGAATACCTAAATATATAATTATATATGCTATCTAAGTTGAGTTCAAAAAGCATGTATTTCACAAAGGAACACTTCAAGACTTCTGATTATAGACAAAACTATCTAATTTACTAATAGAAGACCAATGCCTAGATGCAAATAACTTTAATCCTGTGAATCCTTTACTGCAAATCCACTGCAATCATTAAAAATGTGATCTTTCGCTTTTACCAGGTAATTTTATAGCTACAGCTTTCCAATTTATTTTAGATCGAGAGGTAGCAATGAGTTTAATTAGCTTTTTTTTTTTTTTTAAAATCCTGACTATATTTATGGCAGCCTTCTGAAGTAAGATGCAATTTCCTAAATTGCTCCAGTGACAAGGACTCAGCCATTCATGAAAAGGGCTCAAAGAAAAAAAAAACAGTTGAAAATCTGAAATTTGACGATGGGCTCTCCATGCAGCAGTGGGATGCTCATCCCACCTCCTGCTACAGCAACACTCCCTGCAGGATGCCACCAGCCACACTGAGGTAATGATGAGGTAAATTTCCACATGGGTGGAAATGGTCTGGGCTGTCTTTCAGTTGTACCATGTTGGAATGTCTTTTTAATTTAATTGGATTTTTTTTAAAAATAAAAGTTAGAAACCATTGTTATAGGAGAATACTGAAGTTGCAAAAAATTGAGCTTTTCCAAGTAAAAAAAAATAATGCCAGAATTGACACTAAAAGGTAAATTTATTTTAGCTTCTTCTTGTCTGACCATTATAAAGCAGGCTTTAATTAAATGACACATTATTCAAGGTTCACGACCCCAAATCACATGTAAAGAACACCAGAACTGCAACTCGGGGAAAACGGTTTGATTATGTCTCTGCCATAGTTCCATTATATAAAATTACTCAGGAACGTAATAATGTCTAAGTGCAAGAGTCCACACTGAGGCAACACTAACTTTCATTTTGTCAGTTTATTAAATTCTTGCTAGATTAGTATTTTCTTAATATGATTTTAGTTATACAGCAGCAAAGTTATGTATAGTGCCTTACAAAGTAAGAAGAGCTCTTATATTGAGGACCTTCGAATCTACTGATCTAAACAACGTGCTTCTGAAAAACTTGCCAAAACCATTAAAAACTAATTGTATTGATAAATTCCTTTAAAATACTTCTTAGCATTCTGGAATCCTATTTTACTTAAAATTTAAAGTTTATCAAATTACACTGCTTACTTAATCTAAGAGTAATAAGCTGCTAAAAAAATGAGGCTGGAGTAACAATACAGATTCAGACTACAGCACTTAAGTTTTCAACATAGAAAATGTCAATTGTGTGACAGCTGTTCTGAGAGACAGACTACTGTTCTATCTATGCAGTTACTATAGATGCAACAGGATTATTACATAATTATGCATACAAAAAGTAATATCTCATGGGATCAAGAATGGAAAAGAAATTATTCGTGCAAGCAATTTGTTAAATTGAGAATTTCTGATCCAAAGAGTCTTTCAGAATTTTAAGCCACCCTGCAAAAAAAGTGTTTATGTATTTATTTAACTACAGCACTACATTTGGCTTTTGACAAAGAATATATAGGCCACTTTACAAAAGCTAAGCATGGAATTTAACAGGTAACATTTTATTAATGCCTCGGACACTACTTAGAGCCTCTTTAGCCTGCCATTAATGTTATTGGCCATTGTAAGAATTCTACACAATCCCAACAACTGAATCGGCTGGCTAAAAAAGTAAGTCAAGTGTTTAAAGTACCCAGTGTCCAAGTGTACTAAGTAAAAGCACAGGAAGTTGAACACAGTTTAGCCACAGTTATGAGATCTTTGTCTACAGCAAACTCTTCTGTACCTCAAAAAACACTATAAATGACACCAACCTTCTGTTTGTCCAGTATCTTCATAGCATAATACTGTTCTGTGGATTTATGTTTCACCATCATCACTCTCCCGAATGATCCTGTTCCAAGGGTTTTTTGCCTCTCAAAATCATCTAGGCCAGCAGTATTCTACATGGACAAGGATATAATGACACTACTTACAATCTAATACCCAAAGACAATTTTAACTGTATGAATTGAATTCATTTATGAAAGAAAATTGAGTAAAATTACATTTATCAAAGACAACTATAGCCAACTATACTGTTGTTATAATTTCATGCCTGTTAAATTTTAATAACAGATTTTACATCGCAGTCATTGAAACAGAAAGAGACTTAACTGAATTGTATCAACATTTCTGTAATTTGTCCACACAGATGACACATGCTTAGTAAGAAACATTTAGCAGTAAACAGATCATGAATTTAACACCCAGATAAATAACCCCCATCATGCTTCACAAACAAGAACATTAGAACATGCAAAAAACCCCAAGCTCTAGAGACAGTTCTACATGAGAATTGTCAGAAGAGTGTATCACTGAGTAAATTTTCTCAGATATTCGTTACCATAGCATTTCAAATGCTGCTTTAAAAACAACAATGACCCTCCCCCCAAAACCCAAACCCCCAAGTTCAACTTTTAAAAGATTTCTCTTAACAAGCTCCTTAACCTGCCCACAAGCCCTATGCAGTAGACTTAATACCCTTAATTCCCTTTAATACCATGGGGGAAATTATTAAGAGGATAAATTACAGTTGTGCCAATACTTATTGTTGTAAAAAGCCAGCTAAAACATGTCAATAGATTTTGAGTCTTGACATGTTGATGGGGAGCATCACTCTCAGTAAGGGAAAGTTGTTGTTTAGTATGAGCATTTCATCAGTTCGAATCTGAAGAACTGAAGAGTCTTTTCTGATGAACTTCAATGACAAAAGTGACATTAAAAATGGAAACTCCTTTAAAAATTACATTAAACTTATTTCTGTTTTCTGCACAGCTCATTACAGACTGATAACACACTGATAACATTATATAAAAAAAATGCAACAGAGAAAATTACTGAATGTTTAAATGACTTGATACCTGAGGGGGGCTTTCCCATTTCCTTAAAAAGTCTTCTTTGGCTTTGGCTAAGAACTCTTTCACTGAAAACACACAAAAAAGTACATTTTAATCAGCGTAATTCATTGTGGATGCAATGGAGATGCTTTGTTAACAAAATATGTAAACTTTATTACCAACTCTTTCTTCAACTGGTAAAATGCTATTTTGACCATGTATGAAAGCAAGCACCAATGCCTCTAGAACTTCTACAATAACTCCAGGTGATCTCTAGGCTTTCTGGACTAATTACATCATTCTACACAAATTACTTCAACTACACCAGCTCTAATAACTTCACAATACCATATATGCAAGCAGGCTTTAAGGTGATGTAAGACTTTCTTAATTTGACTGGGAAAAAAAACCACAAACACCTGACATTAATAAACAGCCGTTCCACAAAGACAGACATTTTATCTAGTTTTGTTAAATACAAGTTATATTTTCTTTCAGCTGATTAAGCGTTATGTCAATCTCATTGCTTTTTCCCCTCATCACCTTTATTTAAAGGCTGTTTGCAAGCTCCAGTATCAAATGGACAGCATTACTGCAAGCAAAGACAAAGCACACGGCTACAATGACACGGCACATTAGGCATGCCCATAGTCAGAGAATATGTATATTTAATATTAGATTTTCCACTGAAATTGAAGAAATGTATAATAGTAAAATTCTGGATGATTGTTTAAAATGTGCACCAACATATTTTGTTCAGATCATCTTTCAGGATGTTCTGGTTTTCTGAATATCAATTATCAGCCAGATCAATGCAGATTACTTAATGCACAGTCATAAACGGGAGGTGTTTCAGACAGTGCTGTGGCTCTGAAAGAGTCATAGAATCAAGAAGAAAATATCATACTGTTTCTGTGTTCTCTGAATCATTTCACATAATACAATGTTAATAACAGTGGATATTCTGTACTGTAATGTTCTGCCACAAGGAATTTCTAAAAATACTCAGCAATGTGCCAAGATTATTCGGGTCAATATCTAAAAATACATGTTTTAGCAACCATATTTTACCTCCTGATGGTCATAAAAAATTAGGTTTATAAGGGGTTGTAAACAATCATCTGATGAATCAGAACTTTTTTTGTACTTTCCAGAGAACACTAGTGTTTACACAGAGAACTTTTAAAAAAAGTCTCTTCTATTACCATGTTATAGCAGCAGTAAAAACAATTGCAGCTCTGGAGAAGGCTGGTCATGAATTTTTTTGTTTTCCTCCCCCTCCGTTCTCAAGTGTGCTGTGGGACTCAACTATCACAAAATACTCAAGGGAAGTTTATGGCTCCCACCATCACTGGCTCTGATGGAGCAGCAAATATAATGGAAATTTTAGAAATACTGTCAAAAGTTCTGCCAGACCTCAAGTTTAGGAAAGTGTTCAAAGCAGGATATCCACTCAGTAATTTTATTTTAAGAGAAACAAGTAATATCAGAGAGGAGTAAAATAGTTATTACTCTAAACTTACAGTTAAGTACAGTAAGAAAAACATAGGAACTACTTTAAACTGGTATTAAAACTCACTGAGAGTTAAAAATATTTTAGTGGGCAATCCGTAAAAATGTTTGACATATTTATCCTGTGTGGGGAAACATATTTCCATTGTTTTTAAATTATGTGGATTACTCATGTAATGACTTTTAATGATCCTAATTTGAGAAAAGGACAGGATTTCCTGTGGCATGAAATAATTTCTCAACATAAAAAGAGGGAAGCTAACAATATCCAAATTCATGCTTGATGATCCTTCTTCTATTAGGATAACAGAGATGACTTTATCAAGTAGTAACTACTGATAAAGTTTTTAAAAAAATCAATTTATGTCAAAGTAGCATGAACATTCTTTTCTCTTAATGACAAGAAAAAAAACCTAAAGATGATCATTAAGATTACCAAAAAGCTGAGTCTTCAAACTTAAGTGGCTATAGCTTAGAAACAAACATTAACACTATATAGTACAACCAAAACATGAAATAATTGGTCTCATTTTTTTCATGTTATTACAGAACATATGTCTTAAATATCCCTCATGCTATCTCCATTGTTCATATAAATTAATATTTTAAGTTTCCACATATTTTGTGCTCAAATATAATTATTCAGTATTTATAAAAATATACAATGACATTTATACGCAGTCATCTGTGTCTCTGTTCTACTTATGGAATAAAGAGTGCTGTTTATGAAAAAAATGTGATCCAGCTGGAAATATTCAAGTGGTGGAAGCATGAGAAAAATCTCTCATTTCTAGAATACTGATACGCCGCAAGCTCTCTTTCAGCAAAACTTCTACCTTATTCTACTATATTTTCGCTCTCTTTTCTTGGAAAGCAGCATTGAATATGTATTTTCAAAATAAAGCTATCTAATGGCACTCACTTATCTTAAAATCAGTATCTTTTAAAAAACAATTTCATACTCTGTAGTGTGTTTTAATAGAATTACATTTTCTGCCTAATGAGAAATTGGGTCAAATTGTGCCTGGTTCTCATTTTCAGAGGTCATGTGGGCTCCTATACCACAACACAATTCAGCAGGTGATTTCAAATAGAATTTAGGCAACTTAAGTGCATACCCTTCAGTCATTTCTGAAAATAGGACTTAGAATTTGAAACAGGATGGGCACTTTCAAAAATTATATCTCAATCACAAAACATTAGCTCTGGCTACAAGAGAACACATTTCATTTCTACTTTTCAAGTGCACAATCAAAATTTATGCCAACTGGATAGTAGCAGGCATTGGTATTATTGTGATGATGCAAACAAATAGGTTTATTAGATGATGACTTAGAAGTTTTCCTCAAGTGCACATTTTTAGCCACCTTACATCGTGATGATGCGACTCTTGTTTGCTTTTCTAGTCTTTGAACTGTTCCTAGTATCTGTGACTTTGGGCACTAATGAAGGAATGAGCATACCAAAAGTCTCTATAGGTTCCCCAAGGGTTTGCAGGAACATTCACCCACACAGATGAGATGATGAAGAGAGGAAAGAGAGAGAAGAAAAAAAAAAGTTTTATGCATTTCCACAACAAACACATAGAAAACACAAATACATTCCACCCTTTCCCCTCCCCACTCAAGAATGGACCCTGTAATAAACCAGCCCTTTCCCACACAGACAGAATGACTCATGCTAAATCACAGAATGTTTGAGCAAAGAAAAGAGAAAAAACCCAAAGGCAGCTAAATTCAGTATGAAAAAAAGATGATGCATCACAGAAATAAGCACAGTTTACAAAACTTCAGGAGCTTAAGTTGGCATGGTTAATAATTAACCTATTCCAAGACACATACAACCAAGGAACTGTTGCTAACAAAAGTGTATCCATCTTCATCGCAGCATGCTGGATCACAATAAAACCTGTAATCGGGTGATCTTCCCACTACTTAGCACTTTGTTCCAGAAGACAGCATGTGTGAATTGCATGGCATGTGGTGGATAGCACAGAAATGGCAAGCAGTCTCCAAAAAAAAAAAAAAAAAATCACAATCAAATTTCAGTCCTGTTACCCAACAGCAGCAACAAAACCCCCTGGAAAGTCTAAAATGCACAGCTGAAGTTGCTGTATGCAAATTGGAATGCATATGGCAATCCTGTATGGTCAACATACAAGTATGATTTATTTTTGGAAGACTGTCAAAAAAAAAGAACCCAGGAAAGAGATGTTGATATACAGGCTCCCATAAACACTGACAAGCAAGGATCACTCATTTATGGCTGGGTGAAGTAAAGACAAGGATGCAAGGAGTGTATGCAAAGACCAGCAAACAGACCCTGTTCAGACTGATTTCACTGGTACAGCAGAAGTCAGAGTGAAGAAGACTGAAACTAAAGGAGGAAAAGCTGTTGCTGAAAAAAAGGAACGTGCTGGGAGGAGAGAGCAAAGTACGAGTAACAGCACTGGCACAATGAGGGCCGCAGCAGTGGTCAAAACAACCGGGCGCATCAGGAAGGACACCAGTTGGAACTGGAGAGAATGCACCAGTGGTCCAGGGTTTAGGTAAGCACAAAGACACAGTGCAGACCTAGCTCTTCATGACCAGCAAGAGCAATCGTAAGCAGGAGAGGCAAGTTTTACGCAACGCAAACACCCAAAGCACGTAGTAGGAAATCTGGGGAGATTCAGAGAAAGGTAGTAAGAAATAGGGTAATGGTTGAGGAGTCACAACTGAAAGACTTCAGAAAGAGCTGTAACTTCTGCCTGTTTCAGTTCAAACCCTGGTCAGAAGAAATGCTACAGGTACACACACAGACAAGACAGAAGTTATCCCCTTGTGTACCACAGGTGGTGTGAAACTTGGCCTGCGGAGAGTCGTTCCCAGAACCAAAACAACACGCTGACAAGCAGGAAAGTCTGCTGGAAGAGATTTCTAAGGGAACTGGAATTCAACATCCAGAGGTTCCTAGGTAATACTGGCATACAAGGAGGTATTAAAAAAAACAAACAAGCAAAATCACACGAATGAAAAAAATGACCAGACACAAAACCAAAACACCCCTGAATCTTCCCCCAAACAGCAGGAGATTGTTATCTAACAGTATATTCACACAATGCACAATATTTTTGTTTATTAATTAACTTTTGTATGAAAAGTTAGCAGGCTTATAAAACAAAATTGTTAACAAAGAGTATGAGTACTATAAAGAGTACTCTGGCCTAAAACACAGTTTAAGAGCGAATGAATTGGAGGAAATCTCCTGAAAAAAATTAAAAGGGTTAGGACCTCTCAGTTGCAGGGGTGCAATGACAGCAGACGGAAAGGGGTCACAGATGGAGCAGTCCTGAGGAGTTACTGTGAATTACTTTGCCTTTCTCCCACCTCCCACGTGCACTGTATTTGTTATTCTCAAGCACATCTCCCAGAAGAGCCAGCAAGCCAGATTTTTTTTTTTTTCTTTTTTTGAGGTGGGGGGGAAATTTGGATAGGATTCATGGCAAGAACGCAAGAACTAAACTGATTAAGACTAAACATTGGGCACTGCTACAAACCCCCATCTGCTGTGCTAAATGCCAATCTCTGCCTGGTATTTAAATTGCCCTTTATCAAAATACAATTCAATTTTTGTTCCAAAATCGTAATATAATCACTTGAATTCTGGAATTAAATGAGCTATTTAATTAAATTTCCAAATTTCATTTAATGGAAAAATTAATATGTATGAAGAGATTCTGGTAAATATATATATATGTATATTTTTTTTATTAAAACAGTATTTATAGCATTAAAGATTATTGAGTTGTATACAGATACCTCAGTGAATCCTGTGGTTATGGTACCACATTTCAGAAGTGAGAAGCATATAATTCAAGTTCTAAGTCCCATTCTTACACTATTAACCTGTCATCTTAAATTTCTTTAAATTTCTCTTTTGATTAGTAGGAAATTTATCACAAGGCTTACAACAAGATTTCTCTTCCCTGGTAAGTGACTGAAAGCGAACATGACTAGAGTGTTAAATATTATTATACGCTCAGAGGAAGTAGTGTGAGCACCAGTTAACATTTTAATAGCTGGGAAACACTTCGAATCACAAATTTAAGTTGTATCATTGAAACAGACCATCAACAAGAACGTTTTGTTTCTCACAATATGAAAATGGTGGGGAAAAAGAGTCCAACGTGATAGAAGCCTGGTACAGGGCAAGTCAATCTTGTTTTAACACTGCCGCGAGACACCCTTACTGGCCTTCTTATGAAAAACTGACCAGCTATGATTTTGTCTTGTTTCTGCTCTAAGAGTTGCAAAGTCAGTAAGGCTAGATTAAATTGATGTAGAGTTATTAATATCTCATTTATCAAGTTTTTGACTTCGAGAGCAAGGTTTTCATCTTGTATTTGTTTCAACGCTAATTATGATAAAAACAGGCGATGCAGAGCAAACTAACTTATCGGCTGCAAAGGATAAGAACCTTCCTTCAGTCAAAAAAACAACCCCAAAACAAAAAAAACACCCAAAAGAAAAAAAACCACAAAACCCAAACATATGGAGCAGTCCTGAAAGAGCCCATTTGCTGGAATACAAAACCTGGAAGTTCTTAATAAATGAATGATCACATCAGAATTATTAACTGCATACAAGTTTGCTATTAAAATGGAAGCACTAAAGATCTAACTGCACGCTGTACACATTTCTATGGAATACTGGGAAGGACTGGTAAGAAGCGGAGAAGAGAAGAGCATGGACAAACCATAGAGAAAAAAGGAGAGGAACAGGAAAAACAGTAAATTAAGTCCAATTACAGCTGCAGTGCCCAAAGATTAGAAGAGAGTACTAGAATCTGATTTTTGGGGGAGCATATTCAGGAATTAATTTACAATGCGCAGCTATTGTAAAATAAAAACTGTTCTTATCCACTTCAACTCAAAATCTGGAACACAGGCAAAATCTTATTTTAATCCTGTCTGCGATTTTGAAGTCTTGAGCTAGACAGTATTTTGTCATTTTTATAAAAGCAAATTTGCAACAGTTAAGAGCTCTGTAAAGAGCCCAGCTTTACTGCTGCTTTTTTTTTTTTCAATTTTATTTTAGTTTTCAGTGCTACAGGCTGTAATTTTAAACTGTAAATTAAAGCTGAAGTCTTACTTAACGTTCACCTCTTTACTTGGCTGGCTAGACAGCAACAGCCTGCACAAGAGATGTGACAGATTTAGACAAACCAAAACAGGAGCTAGGTTTTCAGCTATGAGAGATAATACCTATCTTTGTCAAATTCTGAGCAGTAGATACTCTACTGCACACTACTGCCACAGTCAGACTGACTTCCCTCTTCTATTTTTATTAGAGATAATAAAATAAATTTTATTTCCAAATCCAATTTTCAGTCTTTCCGCCTTATTCTTTTTCTTAAATCATGAAGTACTGGTCCAAACAGAGGTGGTGAACCCTGCTAACACCAATTACAATATAACAGAGACCACTCCAGGGAGACAGGACCAAACCCAACTAATAGTCACTTAAAACGTGCATCCCTGAAATTCTGGTTAAAAATTTACTGTTTAAAATCGTTAAATTTATTCAGTCAAACACAAGCAAGTCTTGTAGTAGCTCTGCTCAAAGTTGTATATGCATATACGTCCCAATTCAATAATCTTCCACCAAAAAAATGCCAGATAAAAATCTCTGCTTTCTTAATCTAAAAGAGAATCCAGATCCAATGCTTATCAAAATTTATAAATGAATACACTTCATTAAAAAAAAGTGACTCCTCCCTCAAGACACACACAGATAAATGCCAAAACGCCCCAAACCCACAACCAAAACCTATGAACCAAGCTGGGACTTACTATTTAGGTCCTAAATTATTGATTATATGCAAGACTTCCTCAATGCAGACAAGCAGAATAGCTTCATCTGAACATCCAAGCATGGGATATGACCGTAAAGTCTCCTGCAGATTCCTGGTGGGTGAGAACTGTTTCATCCCTCCCTGCATTTTGGTCCTTCATGGTGGCACCTCTCTTTCTTACACAAGCTCTCCTTTCAAATTAAAGCATTATTAGCAACCTTTTGCTGATTATGATTAGAGCTGATTTTTTGTTCCAGTTCTCTAAATGAACCAGTCAGAACTGGCATCCAGTTAGTTCTAGAATATGTTAAAAATAAGTTTTGGCCTAAGGAAAGGAGTCTCATACCTTCTTCCTCCCTTGAAGTGTTCTTTGGAGGGAATTATTCCAGACTGCTGGAGTAGACACATTTGTAAATCTGCCTCCTCTCTTGCAACAATCCACATGCTTTGAGGCTTAAAAGTCCAAGAAATAGCAGTTTGGTTTGTTAGGTTGCAGTTCAGTGTTCAGTACGGACCGGTATAAATACAAAGAACCCCAGTCCTGTCCTTCCATAGTCACTCGTCTCTGCCTCTACCATGACCTTCCTTGAAAGAGCAAAAGCATCCTTGTGGCTGACTGCCAACCTAGGTCAGGGAATTAGGCCAGATTAAAAAGTAATGGACAGAAGGCAGAGAAGGACAAGGGAAGCTAATTTTAATCCGCAGCAGCTCCCAGTTCTTTTCATCACATGAATGCTTCTCCTGGGGTAAGGGAAGAGAGAAGTGGGGAGGAAATGGGCAAGTACGTGGGCAGAACTGCTTCTTTTCTGAAAAAGTGCCAGTTTGTGCTAGTGTAACGAGACCACGAAAGTATGGCATTGGACTACTGAAAAGGCTTCTGAGAAATAACTCTAATTTTAAGTTATTAATTTTCAATTACTGTATTAGTTAATGAAATTAACTTAAAATTTCAACTTAATAAATTGTAAGCTTAATACAATTACTTTCAAATGCAGTACTTAACACTCCCTACATATAGAATTAGTTCATACAAAAAAGGTTATGCAAAGAAATCTTAAACATGTAAAACCCTCAATTATCATACATTGATGTGCTTTGTGAATTAGGAACTAAGCTTCATCTGTGCAGTACCACCCTCTGTAGTTGTAGCTGAACTTTATCCAGCAGGTAATCTAAAATGTTGCAACTACCACAGGATGTAAAGATTGCCTTCCTGTGTGAAATGTAACAGGTACTACTTTACAAAGAAAATTGAAAACTGTGTGAAAATTGTGAAAATTCTAACACCCCTTGTTTCTGCACTGCACATATTTCCATGGTTACCCGGGGGGGGTGGGGTGGGGTGGGAAGTACATTTTAAGAATGAGTTCCAAGAACAGAATTTTCTAGGGCACTGCTATAAAGTATCTTATAAATTTCTCACATTCTTGAGTAGAGTTTTAAACCAAATTCTAGTAGTTAAATACAAATATACAAAATAATCAGATATGTGTCTTATAGTCAAAACCACATATCAAGCAAAATGTTTACAGCACCTGCTGCAGTTTTCCTCTAGCTAAGCTATCCACCCCTCTGCACCATTAAGATACTGGCTAAGTGGCTGGCACCAGCTGTCCTCTCCACATTACTGCCCCACCTTCCCTCTCTGTAAAAGTTCAGTGACTAAGAAGGATACATCTTATCAGACAACTATCACTGACAGTATGTTTTATGGTTAGATTATTAGAAACAGTAAGCATAAATCTGCAGTTACTTGATTTGATCTGCATATCGACTAATAAATGCCCTGCCAGCAGGCCATGCCTCACATAACACTAGATACACTCATGCACAAATACCCTGTTTAGAAGTAACCCATATTTTACTAAACTTGTTTCTTCCTTACACTCCAAACCAAACAACTGCAGGGGCTGTTCACTGTATGGATGTATTTTACAAGTTACTTGAAGAGAGCAATTCCTGTGTTGCTTTTTCTTTTTTCAAATATTTCATAAGGCAATAAAATAACAGTAGATACACCAATCTTGGTTTAACTGCACTCGAGTCTAAATACACTTCTCACAAAGCTACTTCATCCCAGCCATCGCATTAACAAAACTACACATATTCTCATATACGTGTGGTGGGATCAGTAAGACACATCCTCACAGCTGTCAGGATAAATCAGCAAAATAGCTCTCCATCTCTTCGCAAGATTTGAGCTTCTGAGATACTGCTATACTGTTGCATCTCCTGCAGAACACACTTTCAGTATTTACAGGAAAGGGTTGCCTGCAGCAACTAGCCAAGCAGGAGAAGTTCATTTATAGCCTTAAATAGCAGAGAGACTGACTTCCTGAATAAGGAAGTCTTATGTAAATAAACACATTTCACAATTCAACACATCAAGCAAACAACAAGTTTTTGTTTGCCTCAAGATTAGGGCAGGCAAAAAGTAGGTAAGAGTGTTTACTATCCATTCTGATAAAGAACGGGACTAGAGATAAACTGGTTAAAGTCAGTTCTTATTTGGACAAAAGGCAGGCATAAAACTTGCACAGAACTGAGTTACAAACCTTAAAAAAAAAATTAGGTAAAAAGCCCTAAACTACATGATTCTTAATGGGCTGGAGCATCTGTCAGCAACTATGCAAACTTTGGCCTGCAACAGCAGTACCAACAGCAACTCTTAGAGGAACCAGCACCAAATAATTATATAAACAATTAGAGATGTGGACTAGAAACCAAGGAAAGAAGAAAATCTATCTGGTAACAAAATATACTCAGAAATGTAACAGCAGGGACTACAGGAAGTCACAATTCAAGAGACACAAGATTACAACACACCAAATGCCCTTTGGAAGAAACCTCAATTTTATTACACTAACTTTTTCCTTGTACCCCAAACCAAGCACCCTGAGGTTGCTGTTCGCTGTATGGATGCACTTTAAGAACTACGTCAACACAGCAACTCTTGTGTTGCCTTTTCTTTTGCCAAATATTTCATTCAAGAATCATAACAAAACATGAACCCAGGTCAACACCTAAGAAATTTTCCTAGCATGCTGTCAGAGGTTAACAGGCAACATTGGGGAATTTTTGAAAGGAAGAAGCCATTAGAGACACGCATAGGAAGATGTATAGTTCTGGCACCTGGAAATTCCATGGCATCCTTCCATTTTCTGTAGTCTTTTCAGCAGTGGGAACAATTCATTGCTACTTGTTGTCCCTTGCCCTTAAAAGATATTCCCAATGCACATAACTAAGATATTTACACTACCTCCCTTCACCCTCACTCCTGAAACATTCCTATTCTCCACTGTACACAAAGCTGGACAATAATTCAACAGTCTATCAGCATTGCTCACGCTCTTTCCTCATACTGCTCCATCTGTCTCCACACACATTTGGTAACTACCATCTTCTGAGTGTAAACGTCTGTATCAGCAACTACCTCTATTTGCAGTATTTGAAAGTACTAGCCCAATCACGTGCTTGGTGATACTTGGAAGTATTAAGCCTATTCCTAGTGAAACAGGAGATCTGACAGAGTAGCACCTTTCAGAACTGGGAGCCGGGGCTATTAAAGTTACTTGGCCTTCCAGTTTTATCTGTTCAAGAATGTTCTGCTGTTCAAAACAAAAACCCTAAACCAAAGAAATAAAAGGACAGTTTTTCTTTCAAGTCTTTCCAGGAGAAAAAAAAATAAAAATCATGTAACTGGAGCTCTCCTGGAAAAAAAAAAAAACAAAAACAAAAAACAAAAAACACACAAAACCAAACAAAAACCCCACAAAACAAAAAAATAAAACCAAAAAACCCACAACCCTAAGCCAACTGTACTTGCAGTTGAAGAAAAATGTATCACTTTTTCATCGAGATTTCACTTGCATCTTGGCAATCTTTCACAAGGAGAGCATCTGATTTTATCCACTGACAGGGTGTAATGTAACACCGCTGCAGTGAAGACAGCCACAAAGGAGCATCGAAAAGCAAAAGTGGTTTAAATAGGGAAATGTTTACAGCAAAGACTTAATCTAATCCTCACCTGATGGAGCAGGAGATAGTCACCTTTCCCTTGTTAAAATTAGACTTCTCATTTATAGATCTTTTTGCTTGGGAACTGACACTTGGTAAAAGCTGCAGCTATTTATTTCTATTTTTAATGGAACTGGGAGCCTGGATGTCAAGATGAATGAAATCCATAGATGAAAATTGCAGAATAAAGCCCCAGGGAAAAGAAAAGGAAACAAAACAATCATACACCCCTCCACCCACTCCCACCCCTCCCAAAACAAAAAACCAACCCCAAAACAACCAACAAAACACCTGTAAACTCTTTTGTTCACCTAGTTTGTAAGAAATTGTTCCCTTAAAATTACTCAATCATAACAGAATACTAAAAATAAATTAAAAAAAACCCCACCACCCAAGCAGCAAAAGTCAAAATTAAGAGAGCTGATTTCCACAAACCTTAATTCCTCTGGAAGCTACAACCTAACTGCAAGAGAAACAGAACAAGGTGATAGAAAACCCAGCCCACTAACTGGTGAAAAGCAGAGACTTTCTGACCCAACGAGAGACCTCTCCATCAGCAGACGAACGTGGCCGTATGACGTAGAGGAAGCGCAGCGAGGCTGTAGGGGCACCCTCGCTTTCCAGAGAGGCTGAGCAGGGGTAGGTGTCGGCGGGGAGGTTGGGTTGGCGCTGTGTCCCTGCGGTGCGAGCACAGCACACAGGCAGGCCGTGAGCCTGTGAGGCCACATCAGGTCCCCACCAGCTCACGCTCCCACCTGCCAGCATCCCCACAGGGCTGTGGGGAGCACACGAGGGAGGCTGGGCTGCCTCTTTCGGGGACAGCCCGCGTTTAGGTTTACTTGAACAGCCATGATGTCGTAACATAAATCTCCTTAATGTACGGACAAAGTTCTGAAACCCTGCCTTATAGATGTACGAGTTTTGACATTTGTATATTGTACTTTGTACACCAAGGAAACGACAGTCACACGTTTCTTTCCAGGGAAGATGACCTCAACACATTTGTACGAGATAAGTATATATAAGCTGATATTAAATAAGACAGTGGGATGACTCCTCCCACTCTATCTCATGCCATGCACAGAAGTGAAACCTTTGTAAAAATGGTCCTTTAAATTTGTAGGATAAAGCAAAACCACACAGATGCACACACAGAGAGATACACACAAACCCCATATACGTGATTAACTATTTTCTCTTTTGAAGCAATCTCTAACCATTTCAAATCATTTTCCAAAGCTCCAGACTATCTGCTTGAAACAAAAAGGCATAATTTCAGAAACTAACATGTTTGGGCTTTTTGCAAACGATTTTCAAAGGATATCTGTTTCTAAGGAAATAAATGTACAGAGTTTATATATTTAGATACAAATTTCAGTAATATTCCAATATTCGTAATTCCATTAAATTCAAAGTACCTTATAATAAGTAGTCACAATAGTTTTGGAAAGCAAATACCTGCCTGATAAGTTTACTGGATCTATTACAGTATCTCAGTTCAAATAAGACTCCCCTCCCCTGCCTCCATGAATGACCTCAACTATTCTGCTATCCCATCATTTAGAAAGAATAAAAACCATAGAAGAACAAGCTGGTTCAGATGAAAAACAAAAGCCAGTTTAGAATTTTTAGGTGATGATTATAATAATTTCAGAAGCCTCTCCGATTTCTATCAATTCACATAAAATTATTTATTATGAGTGGCACAGAAAATTAAGTGAACCTACATGTATATAATTCAATTATAATTTTTTCCAAATCAGATTCTGTGCCTTCCTTAATGATTTGTAACAGTTATTTCTAAAAGAAAGCTTTAAAATAGGATTTCAAATACTAAATACCAGTTACGCAAAGCAAAATATTTAGTAAAAACTGCAAGTCTTTAAGACTAGTAATTTTTAATAGAAACCTACAGTGACTCGATTGCAAAAACAAAGAGATCAGTAGTCGATGCAGCTATGCAGACAAGAAAGGGAAACCTGGTAGATTTTTCCTGATTGTGAAGACGGAACAAAAAAATAGTGTCAAAGGTAATAGAAAAGACTTACCATTCATGCTGAAAAGCTAGTTTTCAGAAACATATTGCTCCTAAGATTAATCCAACAGTTGATGAAGTATGCTAATCTCTACCAAATCAGTGCTTCAATCTCTAAACACACTTAGACACTAACTGGAAAGAGAGAGCACACAGAATCCAGAGAGCTCCTTATGATGCAAAAAAACCTATGAAGCACAAGATACCAGTAGTAAACCAAAATCAATATTCAGGACACAGGTATTTGGTTTTGCTCATTAACTACTACTGTTCTGACCAATGCTACCTATTCATGTCTATAGCAACTCAAAATGGCAGGGGGAAAAAAAAGCATGCAAACACCAGGAGGTTTTAAGATGTTCTCAATTATATCAAGCACTGGTTGTTTCCATGGCAACCTTAGACCAGAATTATCTGTTGACTTGTACCCAACTAGTAGTTATTCTAAAGCTTTAATCAATTCACACAACGTATTCTGTACATTATTTCATATTTCACATGTATTTTTCTCTCTACACACACACATATATATAGTAATTATTCAGCTAAATGTCTATAAGTCATTCCATGGTATTTGAAATTTGAATCAGTTAGAGACCAAATAATATTCCTTTGACTATTCATCACCCACCCATTGGCAATTTAAAGACTACGACGATGACAGAAAGATGCACTAGTGACTCTCCTGACCACTTAATTATCCAAGTTGTTAATATGTTCCCTTATAATGCACAGATTTGGAAAATACTCTTATCAGTTCAAGAATAAAAGATTCACACTGATCTTACTGTCTCTACACTCAAAACCAAGCAGTCTCATTCTCCTTTCCTTTCCCATTTCTATCTTTCAAAGAGCAACAAGCAACTAAGAAAACAAAACAAAAATCAAATCATAGGTTCCATATAGTTTCAAGTGGTCACATTCAAGACATCTAAACTAAGAATGAAACGTACCATTCTGAGGACTAACGTATCACATCCCTTCCATCTTTTGGCTGTGCAGCACAAGTGGCTTGGCTCCCAGTTCAGGCTGTACAGTCACACGTGTGTTCAGTCAGTTTTTTAAAAACAGACTCTGAGGCCCATGGTGCCCTGAGCCACCTCTGAGGATTTTACAAGACACATTCGTATCATGCAACAACCAAGAATCCAACGAACGTCAGAAAAACTGTATGTTTTACATACCAAAATAACAAAGCAAAGATGTTAAATTTCAAAATCAACCACTGAAAAACCCCTAAGGCCATAGACCACATGGCAAAATTACTCAAACCCACAACACTAGAAGACTGACAACATGAACAAAAAGTCCACCCAACAAGGAGCAGCTCCTTCCCCTTCAGCAAAGCCACAGCTTCAGCAGTAACTGCTTCTAAAAGGACACACATAGAAACAGACTTGTTACAGTACTTCATTACAGCAGAAGGTATAAATGTATTAACTTCCTTTTCAAATGGATTCTACCTCAAACCTAAAGCAACAAAAATTCTGTGAATTTACTTTCCAAACTTTTTCCAGAAATTAAAAAGGCTGCTTTTGCCTTGAACTTCAAGAGTAATTCATGCAAACTATCTGCTACGTAGCTTCACTTAAAACCTTACACCAACATTTCTAAGTTGCAGTGATATGGGCAGAATAGTTGAGAATATTCAAACATCCTTAGAAGACAAACACCAGTATGCTGCTAAAACACTACTTATTCATTAAACTTGCTGTGAAATTAATCTATGACCTGAATGCAGGGACCCTATGCAATTCTATGACATTAAACTCTCAGCTAAAAAAAACAAAACCAAAAAAACAAAACAAAAACCCTACTCCCCAGCCTCCCCCCCCCGTTTCTCTTTCATTTTCCACATAGAATGTTCACAGATGATGTATCTTTCTGATGATATAATTAGGAGTCAGTAGTAGACAGAAATACTCCCTCCACTGTACTCTTATCTTCTCTATCACTCCTTCAGCTACAGTGGTAGTGAAATGAGAATCTTGAAATGTAGACTTAGTCCATGTGCACCTACAGTATTTTTATTTATTATTTTTTAAAAATAATCTACAAATTGAGAGTAGAGGTTCAGGATAAAGATTCAGAATTTTACCCCAAAACCAAAGCTACATATTCAACCACCACTCAGTTACCAGCTCAGTACCTTTGGCTCAGAAAAACTGCATGCAACCACTGTGCTTAATTATGACTTAAAATAGCATTCACAGAACAGCCATTTTCACCATGTTTATCATCAAGAGACACCACAGTCTATTTCCTCATCAAGCATGTCACATGAGGAAGCCTGCCTTAAATAGAGGGGAGGAAAAAAAAACCAGTAGGGACTTGTACACAAACAGGTCATAATTTGTAAGTGTCAGTAGGTCAATACCATTTTTTCCTTCATGCTATATAAACAAAAATGCTTCAGTGTTATTTTTTCAAATAGCTATTTACACAAAAAAGAGCTTCTACATAAACACAAGTATGTGTCTATTTTTACCAAGATGAACATTCTTTGGAGAAGTGGAAGCTCAGGATTTATGCACTTTCATCATTTATCTTCCCAACAAAACTAGTCAATCCTTTCCCATCTCATTTGGGAGACCTAGATTTAATCTATTTTAGGTCAACGCATTAATACCTTTTTGTTTCCATGTTTACTGCTTATCCTCTGAGAACAGATTCACTCCCTACTCATATAATATTTTAAATTGCAAGCAGGGAGATGTATAAACACTAATTTTCTTCATAGTAGCACTGTGATACTAAGCATTTCCAATAAGCCCTATTTTCAACTGAAGTAATTGTGGTATCTCAAATCCATCAATGAATTTGAAATCTGGAACAAAATTATCACCAATCACCACATTGTAACATTTTAAAATGAGTATTTAACCACAGAGACAATAATTGCTTTGCAAAATAATGTATGGCTTTATAAGAAAAAAATTAAAATCAAATGTCAATTTATGCAGATTGTGATATTTTTTGAAATCTCTCACTTTTATTAACCAAAATGCAATCATAAAAAGTTTTCATCCATACAATACTGTAAACTGTTCACTAATTAAGAAATTAAAGCTAATGATAGTCAGCATTCCCACTCTAAAATAACATGCAATAAAACCAAACACAATTTTATATTGTTTACCACTGTATAAGTGTTCTGATCCCTTAAAATAAAATGATGAATGATAAAAAGCCCTACAATTAGAAGTTTAATCTGTGCAGCAATGTCTGCCTATTTCAAAGTTTAATCATTAAAATCTTTAATGAGTTTTCTATTTCTGCTGAACTAGCTGATTTAATTTTAAAATAAAGGAAGTAATTTAGAAGTAAAAATTGAAGGGGGCTTGCCAAGACAAGCCAACTGTACTTTAAGAGAAAAGAAGGGATGAGGGATAAATTCTCCTGCCAGCCCCCAGTCCATGAACCTGCTCCCCATCTCCCCCTGCTTGATGCAATATGCTATTCTTCAAATTAATACCTTTAGGTAATAAATTGTAAAATCACCCTCAGATCGTATCACAGATCAGTGTTCATATCTAAGTACAAACATGCAAGTTCTTCACTTGCTAGGCAAACTGAAGAGTGAGTATCTATAAAACAAAACCCCCTACTTACTTGATTTGTCCCATAGGACAGCGAGTTCAGAGCAATGTTGGCTCTCATTTTCCAGAGCTGCTCTCTGTTCATGCGCACCACTCTTTGAATGCCTATGGAAAAGGCGATTAGCAAAACCTTCCAGTCTCTGCAGCGCTGTGGCTGTCCCTGTGCACTGGTTACAAGGTACCTCCTTCTGAGCTGCCATCTATACACACTGGAGACTTTTACAAAAGCAAAAGAGAAAATATCTAAAGAGAACTGGACAACCCAGAGCCACTAAGAGCTATGCGTGTGTCAAGCTTCCTGTATGCAGTGTTTTCTAACCACTACTCTCTTCTACTTCCTGTTAAGAAAAGCTCTATAATGTACTGGTTTACACTGCTACAAGTTTCTTGCCATGTCAATTGAAAAGTGGTTGTTTAAAAAAAATAATTGCAATAATTGCTCTGGCACATGTCTTTACAGCTTTTTCATGCATCACACGTTATACACTTTATGTTAAAATACAATTAACAACTTGTTCAGAAGTCAAGATCAGAAGGTAGATTTTTTTTTTTTTAAATTTACCACAACCACGCGTGAAAAAAATAAAAGTGACTATTCTGCAGTTCCTTCCATTATTAAGAAGATGGAGTACTACAATCATCGTAGCAAACATAACCAGCTGTAATCTAATCATTAGTAATCTCATGTTTTCAACTAAACAGCTTCCTAAGCAAGAAGGTTACTTGTAAAAACTACTGAATAAACTGTTATTTTATGGGGGGGTGGGGGTGGGGGTGGAGAGAGTCTTATTTTCCTCCTCTGAGAAAAATCAGACTGAAGAAGTTGAATTCTAACGTACATATAAACACAACTGCATTATACTTATCCAAACTAGGTTCTACTTACTCCAAGAAGGAACCAAATGCATTTAACTTTTTCAGGAATAAAGTACCAGAACAACCAGCGCTGGCAGATGCTTATGTACTAGCAGCATGCTCACTCTCCCAGCCTGAGGCAGTTGGAAGGAGAGTCACAAAGTCACAGTCACCAGCTCCCAACATTGCTTATGGGAAAGCTTTGCATGCAAGTGTCCTGGAATTGCACAAGAAAGTTCTTTCATTCACAAGAAATTCAAGTAGTTTCAACTGTACAGTAAGTCTAGAAAGCCTAATTTTTCATGGCGCAAAACATAGGGAAAATACATTGAAAGCTGTATTTAACATAAGTTATATTAATTTGCAAATTATGTAATTTTGCATGCTAATACTAAACATTTTTGTGAAAATGGAAATACATACATTAGGCAGGTTTCCCAGTATATCCTCTGCATGTAGAAGACGTGACTTCTTTAAAATTTAGGCTATTCTTAAGAAAGATTGAAATAACTTTTCCACAATCTGTCTCCTGTCTTACAGTCAACACGTGTTAAAGACATACCTCTTATTTTTCACCACCATACTTCTCACTGAATAGTTTTCAAATGTCAGCAGATATCCTTCCCTGGACATTACATAACTATTTCATAACAGCTCTGTGCTTCAGAAAAAATATCCATGATGACAAACCGCCTATGATGATGATACAACAATAAAAATACCAAGGGACAGACTTTACAGATTTGGCTACATTCCTCCTAAGGGGCACTTCCAGACTTCTTGTAATTGGCCTCAGTGAACACAACAGTTTAAATTTTGACTCCACACAAAGCAGAGAGACACACTTTCCCTTTGCTTTCAGGTTCCAGATACATTCTGGAAATGTAATTTTTTTTCTCCAGCATCTGTTCAAAATTTGGAACCAACCCTGGAGGCCAGCCCATTACAGGCCCTTTTCCACCTTCCAGCCTTTCACCTGCTTTATCACAAGATCCATGCTGACTTCCATGACATCCCATTGGTTCAAGGCTCTGCTGCCAGAAGCAAGAGCTAGTGAAGATCATGGGGATCAATTTGCCTTATCAGGGGTCACAACTAGGCAGACAGGATATATTCTGTGCCACATATAACCAAACTTTATGACAGAGTAACGCTATGCCACCTTCCACACAGCAGTATAAGAACTACTTAGACAATAAGAAGATGCTTATTTCCCTGCCTGGTGAACTTTCTGGGGCTGGAAGAGCCCCTCTGGAATTGTACAGCCGTGGTGCCTTGTAGCTCACTGCCAAGTCTCTGGGCATCCAGGGAATCCTTCCAAGAGACTATTCTTTTCTTTAACCTTGGCTGTTTTCCCCAGTAAACAAAGCCACCTGCTAGGATGGTGTGCTTGTCTTGTCTCTCCTCTCCCATGGTTCTGAACCTTTACTAAACTATTTCGTTTCCAAGATCTGAAAGAGGGTAATTTACAAAATTCACATTGCTTCACATTACATAAGTTAGAGTCTGCCAATCTTCTAAAGTCAATGGAGAGATGCAGGAACTGTCAGAGAGCAACTCTGCCCACCAAAATTCAGAGTTCTGAATGCACCCAAGTGACTAACCTGGACGCTTGAATTAAGTCCAAAAATAGTAAGCAGAAATATCCATCCTCTGAGATCACAGAAGTGAACTGGTTTAAGTGAAAACACATTATCAAAAAGGGACTGTTAGAAGATATCCTAAGAGAAAACCTGGATTTGCCAGGATTTTACAAACTACTGTCAGTGAACACTGTTACAAAAGTTCTCCACATGCAAAACGTGAAAAGAAAGTACTGGTCGTATTTTTACACAGATAGTAATACACTTCCCTAATCTAGGAAATTTTTGACATTGATTGGCATTGCACATGATAATACAAAATACTACCACACTGACTTTCTGTGAAGCCCACATCCCATATGGACTTCAATGTCTTCAAACGAAGTCCACAGTTTTTAAAGGTGGAACCTCCTATTTCCTTTCACTTAATCGTTCATCTTATTGACATACTAATCTTCCAATTCTATGCAACGTTGATTTATCCACACCAAGCAGTTTATACATTATATATGAAGCACAGAATCCACAAGCTCCAACATAGTATTTTACCACTCCGAAGCTCATTAATCAGCAATGGATGATGCTTTATCAAAGGCAAAATTCTGTGGCTCTGCTTGTCTTAGGATTTCCACTTGCTAGCCAGTATTGCTTTTCCTTAGAACAGTTTGTAAATTTTTAAATACAATTAAATGCTTATAAAGGCATGTGCAAACAGACTTGAGGCAAACAGCCTGGAGCTGGAAGAACCACCTGAGCCAGCTCTGACCTAAAGCTCTGCAGTGCTTGTGGTTAAGCTCGTACACCCTTCCAAAAGAGCAAAAGGTGGCTGTACTCCAGCCAGACCATGAACATCCAAGATGTTCTACCCACTCAATGCTACAAAAGTCAGATCAGGTGTGTGTCAACCTCTATGCACAGGTATGACCCATATAATATCAGGTCTGATAAGGATGCATTTAACTATCACTGAATAACTTCTACTCTACAGACAGTCTCTTTGGCCTAGGAAACTTTTCTGTTAAAAAAAAAAAAAAAGGCTTACTTTAGGTCAGTTATTAAAAAAAACATTACTGTTTGAAGACATTAAGACTAGTCAGTTGCCATCCAGGCCTCCTATTAGTTTCTACAGCCAGGTAGTGTTGAAAATCCCCTTTTTATTCCTGTTTATTGCAAAATAACCCCAAGCTGCCCAGGCTACAGAGTGTATGTGCTACCTGGTGGACACCAGGCAGCTCAGAACCCCGGCGCCTGATTGTGCAACATCGGCAGAGGGGCTCCGTGCCGCCGTGGTGATGCCCTTTGCCTGCAGAGTCTCATCTCTTTCAAAGTGCTCCCAAACACACTCAGGTCAAAACAGTCAGGCATACAATTTAAGGAAAGGTTCTACAAAAGATAACGAAGTTCCAACTACTCCTTGCAGCCAAAGTCAATACTGAAATATCAAGAATTTCCTTTAGGCAGAAATTTTATTTTCACTAAACTGTAACCACTAAATCTTGGCAATATTTTAAAATGCATTCAAAAACCCAGAGCAGTGGGTAAGAGATTCAGCTATGAATGTGAATGTTGCATGTTTAAGCTATAGCATATTCATAAATACTATTTCAGTAAAAATTTTTAAGGTACTCTCCCACAAATCTATAAAAACCAACATAATGACGATCGCCATAGAAAAGGGCTAACATTGTGGTACTCTAATTCGATAAAGGCAAGAACACTATTTATATTTTTCCTGATAGCCAACCCACAACCTTGTGTGCATTTCCCAGTGGCTAGTGCCCCATGTGTAACTCTCAACCACAGGTGACACCACACAGCACTATACCCCAGCCACTATAACCCATCTTTCAAATTCTTGCTGAAAAAGAATCAGGAACAATGTAGCTATTTGGACAATTTATTTTTCATAGTCTCACCTAAAACATCATTTCTCAATTTCTAAGAAGCAATTCTACCCTACCAGTCAAGCCTGAAAAATTAAGGATTAAGAAAGACACCACCTTCCTTTCCTCAAAGAACCTAGATGGTTGAGTAATGGCATGACTTGCACAGTCCTGCTTTAACTGAATACAGAAAAATGCACACATTATAATTTTAAAATAGTTAAAATGTTTCCCAAGTAAAGTTACCATGAAATTCCTGAATTTTAAAGAAGTACAAAATAGAAAAACATTTAAAAATACAGCACACCTATGTATCTTTGAAATGCATTTAATTTATTCCTAGGATCTAATGCCATACTACTTAGTTTCAAACACAGAACTGAAATACCATCACACTATGTCAAAACTGGGAGTGTCTTCTCTAGTGCTTAATGAAGGTTAACCATTAATATCCTGCAATCAAAAACATACAGGAGTTTTAAAGACAATTAACAGCATTCCTTGACAAGACCTTGAAGAATGGATCCATGATGCAAAATAAATTTCAGATCACCTAAATTTAGGTCTGAATTCCAAATTCTGAAACCTAGTATTTTCCTGGTTACCTACAAAGCTGGGTCTCAATCGTCCTGTTCACACATGTTCTACTTCTCTTTAAGGGCTACATAAAAATATTCTTTTCCATCTTCTTACTTTAAATATTTAAAATTAAAATTTCTCTGTTTCAGCACTGGCCTTCATCCACAAATAAAAAAGACATACTGTGACATTTTCTGCATTTTCCCACAGATTACAAACAAAATAAATATAACTTAAAGAAACCTTATAAATGAATAATAAAGAACATTTTTCTAGAGGTTAAAGAAAGTTTATTTATTTGCTTTAAAAATTGATGGTTTGATAAAGCACATATTTTCCTTTATGCATCAGTTATTTCAAGAATGGAAGTTCAATTTTAAGTATTTATTATTTATTACAAAAGGAGTGAACAATTATTTGATACAAAGTGTTAGTGAGGGTTCTTCCATTTTTAAGAGCTTGAAGATCTTGCTGAATTTAGCAGGTCTCTTAGTGACCAATAAAATCTTTGTAAGTTTTAAGATGCAGCCAACACATTTAATAAAAAGAAAATAATTGTCTAAATTTGAATTAGAAAATATAGAAGTCTGTAAACATTTACTAACTCTAAAATTTGTTAAGTAATACATACTAAAGAACCTAGAGTGTTCTGTACTATAAGCCTGAGGAAATATGTATGATATTTTTCTAGCTGTTATATAAAGCCTGAGAGAAAAGGATGTAAAACAAAGTATAGAGATAGGCATTTCATAACTGAAAAAAATAGAAGAACATTTTCATCGGAAATTACGTAATTAAACACAATCCATTTTGAGTCTTGCCAGGCATGCATATTTCAGAAAGAATTATGAGTAGAAACAGAGGCAGAAAAAGGCTTCTTGAAAAGGCAGATGTATTTTGATTTTTCACTATACACCCAGCACTATGCCACTAGCTTGCATTTCTTTTTAAATACACAGAAGTAGTATTTGCTAATATCGTATAGATTTAATGGTATTTTGAAACAAAAATTTTTCAAAATGTATATAAACAACAAACACAACCAGTAACTTTCACTGTTAAATAAAGCACAAGGAGGTAAACCCCTGCAGTCTTAGTGTACCTTTTATGGGTACATTTTTTCTAAAAAGGTTAACCCTTACTAGACAGCCCCTCCAAGAGCTGTGCTAAGGCTGGGACTGCAGCACTTCTATAAATAGGACTGCCAAGAGGAAGTTGTTGCTATGGAAATGCTGGTCACAGCTGTATTTTGACTCAGCAGACCTCTACTGGCATCTACTGTACACAAGCTTAATTGCAGCAGACATCTAATACCTTCATCTCTCATCAGGAAGCATAAATTAAGGCTCGCATGTTTCAACAGCATCATTTATTCTTTATCCATGATGATATAAAAGGAATAAAAAGAAAAAAAACTAAGAACTTAGGGAAAAAAAAAAGTCAAATTTAGCATCTGGTTTCTCATATGCAAGCTAAAAGCCCTAACTCTTTCCATCCGTTTTCTTGTCAAAATTTGACAAATTCATCATTGAAGACGATACAATTTTCCACATACACATACCATGGCACCAGATCAAGTGTCTTCATTTCTATCAACACATTATCTGGTTATTTTGAAGTCAAATAGCTTGTAGTCATAGCCCCAAATCTAGTGCTGAAGAAAAAGGGACAGAGAACTCTTTCATTACAAGCCAAATCTTCCACAAAACTGTCCAATTCGCTAAAGAGAACTGGATTTCTCTTCTTTTTAACACGGTTCCTTCCTCCTTGGTTTTCTCACAGCTTGCTTCAAGATGATGTGCTCACTGGTGCTTACAGGCTGGACTAACTGTCACCCAATCGCTCCATAATAAAACAAAGTTTAGCGAAGATACATCTTTGAAACAGCTGCCTTCACAAAAGTACAAGAAATCTTCTGAAAGTCCTTGTAGAAATCTGCATGGTTCAGCCCCTTTCAGATCATAAGCTACTCAAATAACCCTCTGCAGTTACTTCCTAGCACAATTTAAGATACGTCTGATATACAACCAGAAGTTTTGTACAAACCCTTTACTTTTCAGGAAAAGACAAAGTACCCCAAGACCCGCATAAGTGGCTTTTGTTATACTTGCATAAAATACTTGCCTGCCAAGACTAAGTAAAATGTTCTTGCTTTTGGACCAATGAGGTCTAGAAAAAAATAGGTAGGTGTATGGACCTATTTAAATTAAAATCCAAGGTTAAATTTTGAAGAAATTTAGCATATGACCTCAGTAACTCACTCTCTGAAAAAACTAATAACAGACAAAGGTTTTGGTCCACTTAATTTACATCAAAATAATGCCTACTGTTGATTAATAACAAGCATTAATGTGTTATCCAACAAAATGAGTAAGATGAAGTCCCGAATTAGAAGAACCACCTGGACTTTTTACTCAATATCTGACTGGATTGAAGGAGAAGCTACCTGCTTGAATTCTGGCTGATCTCCCATCAGAACAATGATGCTGAAGATCTGGCTCTCACAGAAAGAGTAAGGGCTCCTGCAGGTAAGCAGCTGCTGTGGAAGGTTATCTTGGCCACAGAAAGCTTTGGGTAGAGGAGTTCTACTTTTTCTAGGATCTGCAGGCTTGGTCTATCCTTCCTTGGTTTAGCCACTTAGCTATACTAAGGAACTACCCCATACGAGCTACATTTATGTTTGAGAACACCTGCTCAGAACAAATTAAACATTACAGGTCCCGAGTCAAGCGTGCCTCACATAACAAATGATGATTAAACCTGACAGGTCTGGGGTCACATTTAGAGCTCATTCTTGATATGGGATGATGGGAGGAAGTAAGAGAAGGGACAGTAGTAAAATGCTCACCAAAGCTAAAGTCTTGTAGATAAAAATTCTTTACTGTATTAGTAGCTACACTCTGCTATCAGATTCTGTATTGTACAGTAAAAGACCAGAATGATAAATACTAGAGTAACTAGAACCATTTTAGTAACTCTTTCAGGAAGCCTGTCTGCATTTTAAATCACCAGCACATTCCACAGAGGAAACAAACAAAACAAAACCAACTGATTCCACTTTCAGCTAAGTATTTTAAATTCAAACATTTGTATTCCTCCAAAACTGCAGTGTTCCTCAATTGTATGACATTTAGGTTCAATTAGGAAAATATCCAAGTAAGAAAGAAAGCAAACCCAAAGTTACTTCATCAGAAGGGACAGTACTTTTTCAGGGAATGAAAGAGTACAGGCTGCAAATTAGAATACAGTAGTGGCTTTCATAAAGTATGGTCTAAAGTACAAAACGTTTGGTCGTGTGATGTGGAGATGGGTGCATCTGCTTGTATTAGGAACAGATCCTGTATTCCTGCACCTTATCGCTAGACTACAGACTGCCCCGGAGAGTGTCCTGATCCCTCCACTCCTACTGGTCTGCTCAGCTTCAGATATTCTACGAAACAGGGAACAGACAGAATTAGTATAGATCTAGCACTATCCCCCACAGCAGCTGGAGTGGAAAACTGGCATTAAATCCCTGAAAAATAGAGGGGATGCTGCTTGCCCTAAGACAAGAGGTTGCAGAATGTGTAAAAGGATATTTCAAAGTCTTTACACAAATGCTCCTAATACACATTGTGTTAAGTAAGCAGTACCCCAGTTACAGAACTTGCATGAATACAGAGGCATCAGAAGTACAGCTCAGACAACAGGATTTCTCTATATACTGAAGTTAATTACACTGGGTTTACAAAATTTATGTTAGTCTGCACTTCAATGGAGTAATAAATGCCATCTCCTGGTTTAAGATCAAAGAAAGTGTGAGGTATGAAAACTGTAATACCGAACAGTAAGTTTTAAAAGTACTCAGTCAGTCATCTGTAATCTGTTGTATAAACACAATTAAATATCTCAGATTTTTTAGAGAGGAAATAATTCACACACCAGCTTTCTAATTACTCGCTATTTTTCTTAGTGAGGTAGCAGCAAAGTGCAGAGATCTTACTTTTTTCCTTATCTGTGATGGGCTTTCATTTATAAATTATAATTTATACCCAGTTTGTTTCATGTAAGGCAAATTTATTTATTAGCAGTCTGGATATATTCTTAAATATTATTTGCATTTGGATATAACAGAAATTATTTACCAAGTTAAAAAAACAAACAAACTTAAAATTAAACATTTCCCTTTTGCCAATTATAAAATGTGTTTTTCAGCTTCTGGTAAGCACACATGCACTTTTCTTCTCAGTTCATAGTATCCTCTGGCATTCCTAAGTGTTACTTGACAATAAAGGCCAAAACAACTAAAGCTCAGCTTTATCTTGAAATGGAGAAAATCGTTTATTGCAAGATGTGATTGCCAGCAGGCAGAATGGTCAGAAGATCTATCTTTCACTCTCACACTTACTAAGAATGAGAGAAATACGTGACTACAAATATATTTATTTTATTCTAATATAT
>NW_009635459.1:1240-1442 GCF_000690535.1 Cariama cristata | reverse complement strand
AAAGCGACTATGCTTCCTGCTGGAAAGGATGTATATCGCTCTTTCTTTGAAAAACTCGGGGAAAAAGAACAGTAGAGATAAGGAAGGAGGAGGGATCCTTTACAACACTTACCTTTACCTCCCCCTTATAGTCCCGTAGAGAGACCTAATGCCTCCCTGGGAGAGAATGAAATTGAAGGGGGAGCTATGGCTGGGCTACCTC
>NW_009635459.1:0-907 GCF_000690535.1 Cariama cristata | reverse complement strand
TTGGGGAATTTGTTTTCACCTGAGGAAAGGCAAATAATTCAAACAGCAGTAATAAGAATTTGGGAGAGACAGAACTCTCCTGATGTGCAAGGAGGGATCCCAGGAGACCAGAAGTTTCCTTTGGCAAGACCAAATTGGGACCAGGATACTCTGGAAAGAAGGACCAACATGACTAATTATAGAAAACTAATATACTATAATGTAACTGACCCTGAAATAATGTGTAAAATTTTTGTAGAAGTTAATGCTAGATATGTGTGTTAGGACAACCATGTAATCACCCCATTCATAGGAGGTCTTAAGAATATAACCCATTTAACTTGGCATGGAAGAACATACTCATTTCTCGCATATACAAAAGCGGTATTTGTTGTTGTACTAACAGTTGTCAATTGTCTTTTGTGGTATAAGCTGAAGAAAGTGACTACGGGAATTTGGGCTTTACCTAAGGTGATGAAATATAAAAAACTTAGAATCTTTGTCAAGAAATCTACAAAGGCTAAAGAAAAGGGGGGGAATGAAAGAGAAGCCCCCAAAACAAGGAAGATGCTGTAAATGTCGTAGTTACTCAATTAAACAAAGGAAGGGCCTTTGGGGGATGGCTGGAAGGGCTGTGAGGCCAAGAGGCTCCGGGACAGTCTCACTTTGGGCAGGGGCCTTTGTGATTTGGAGATAAAAGGAATGTGGAATTAATTTCGCACCCCAGGACCGTGTGGTCCTGGTGATAGAAAAAGAGCAAGGTGGGAAGGTAAAAAGATGTTGCTCAGCTTATAGCATTGGACAAAAATGTATGAATGTTGTTTTGCAAAATGAGAGATTAGAGGATTGATTAAAGGAGGTGATAGAGAAGGAGATGCTGGTGCTGCTGCGGGTGAAGGCCGGGGTTTATTAGTGTGGTACAGGGCAT
>NW_009635458.1:2788-3318 GCF_000690535.1 Cariama cristata | reverse complement strand
CTCCCGGAGACATCTCCAACGCCAACCAGGCCTCCCGTCTGCGGAAAAGCCAGGTCTGCGACAGAGTCCTGCGGATTTGCGTCGAGCAGATGGCCAAGCCCGGGGGCTGCCCGGCACATGCCATCAGACTGGTGGCCGTGGCAGAAGCGTGCCAGGGCTACCTGACCGCCATCCCGCAGCCTACTCCTCTCTACCTGGAGAAGATCCTCTACCACCTGCTGAGGAACACGGTCAGCCAAGGGAGCAGCGATGCCTGCTGGAGGGTGGCTGACATCCTCCGTGCCCGGCTGCTGACCTACCCCCCCGGCCAGACGACCTCCAAGGACTTCACCGCCATCGCCTACAGCACTTTCAGTGTGCTCTGGAAAGGGGCAGATGCCCTGGCCGAGCCCGACCGGCCGCAGGAGGAGGGTAGAGCTGTCCTCTTGGTCCGTCTGCGAGCCCTGCGCTTCCTTCTGCTGCTGGAGGAGGATGGAGCAGCCTTGCTGCCGCTGCAGCCCCCCTTCTTCCCCTCCCAGACGGCACCACCG
>NW_009635458.1:0-2744 GCF_000690535.1 Cariama cristata | reverse complement strand
TCGGCCGACAGCTCGGGGATTGCTTGCTCGCAGCTCTGCGAAAGGAGGCGATGGAGCCGCCCACCCTCCAGCAATCCCTCTGCTTTTTCGAGCTCACTCTGGAGCAGTGTCAGCACCTTTGCAAGAGCGGCCAGTATAGAGAGGCTGAGGAGGCCGTAAAGGACGCGAGGGTCTTCCTGGGAGCCACCGGCAGCTCTGCAAAATCTTTTGGTGACCCCCTGGCCCTTCTGGAAGTCGGGGTTCAGCTAAGCCAGGTGCTGGCCAAGAGCGCTTGCCCTGCAGGGCCACTCTTCTCCCAGGCGGCAGCGGCTCTCGGTGCAGCGGCGAGGGCCTCAGAGCAGTTCCTCAGGGTGCTGGCTGAGAGCTGCCAGTTCATCGTCTCCTCCCTCGGCGAGTACATGAAGAGGAGCAAGCAGCAACCCTTCGGCAGGGAGGACGTGCTCGGCCTCTGGGCCTTCACCAAGGGGCACTGCCGTGTCCTCCGTCAGCTGCTGGAGCGGGTAAGGCTGGGGCTGGGAATGGAGTGAACACGTAGCGTGGTCAATCAGAGCCTCCGTGAGGAGCTGCAGAATTCGTAACCCTGCTCCGGGCTCGAAGCTCCCCTTAATCCATCAGCAGAGTGTCCCTCTCCAGTGTCCCCGTCCTGAGCAGCAGCACCTGATGCTGCCTGGGCCCCACAAACACCACTTTTCTCCTTCCCTCCCCTCCGCAGGTTCCTCCCGACGGTGTCAAACCGAAGCTCATGGTGAAACAGCTGCTCTACCGCAGCCTCCAGCTCTTTGCCAGCGTGGCCTACGATGCCTTTCAGTGCTCTCAGGTACTGGCAGCGGAGGGGACGGACCCTGGTACTGGGGGAGGGAGAGACCCTTGTTGTGCTGGGTAGCTTCTCCCTTCAGAGGCTGGTGGGGTTGGAAGGGGCTGCTCAAGCTGCCCGTGGGGAGTTCTGGGGGGACTGTGGGTCCCCAGCGACCTTTTGCTGGCCACCCACTCCTCACAGTCATTGCAGGTGGCAGGCTGGCCAGGTCTGGAGCAGCTGACGGTGGGCTGCCGGAGGAGTGTGACGTGGATGCTGGAGGCGCTGGAGGGGCTCCCCGAGAGCGAGCGAGCCAAGTACCTTGACATCACCGGTCAGTAGTGCGGTGGGCAGGACCAAACCTGGCTCCTCAGCCCCGGCTTGGGTCAAACGTGGTCACAGAGCTCAGTCTCTGCGTACTTGGGGAGGGAGCAATGAGGGGGTTCTCCACCACGCAAAGTACGTGGTTGGTGGGGCCAGGGTGGAGGGTGACAGGCCCTGGCTGGACAAGGAGAGAGGGGTGAGAGGGGTTGTTCTCTCCCCATCACATCTTTAATATTTGGGTTTTGTCTACGGCAGTGTCATGCGCGTTCAAGCTGGCTTACATCTTCTACAACCAGAACCTTCACGAGGAAGCCAGCTCAGTCTGTGAGCTGTTGTGCAAGAGGCTGCAGACAGCAGATCCCTACGCGTGTCCAGAGATACCCCCGGAGAGGGTAAGCGCTTGTCTTGATGCTTCAGGCAGAAACGGGGCTGAACTGAACCCTGGTCCTGGTGCCAGGGGAGCAAAGGAGAGGACGGGACCAACTTTTGCTCCTGGAACAACCCCAATTCCTTTGCTCCGAGGTCTTCCCTTCACCCAGGCGGGGAAGAGGGCTGTGGTACGGGTCATGGGAGAGCAGGGAGTTTGCTCTCACAGGGATGCTGAAGCCGATTCTCTGTGCTCTCTCCCCGCAGCTGCACAAATGCTTCAGGCTGCAGGTGGAAAGCTATCGCAAGCTGGGGCAGCTGGAGAGAGCCCTGGAGTGTGTGGTGCAGTGGCTGGCTGCGCTGCGGGGCCGGATTGGGGAGCTGCTGGCAGAGCCCGTCTCCCTCTGGGTCAGAGTCAAAACGGATGCTGCGAAACAGGGAGCCGAGGAATTACGGTTACGGTAAGACCTGGAAGGCTGCCTGGTGCGTGGGGGAGTGGATGTCTTGAGAAGTGCGGTTCCCAAGCTGGTAAAATGATGTTTCTCCCTGTGAGATGTGCCTGGCTCTGCTGCGCTATGCGCAGAGCCCCACTACAGCTCCTGTTTCCCCCAGGACCCTGAAGGAAGGCTTGGAGGGGCACAGCCTGGACACGGAGACCTTGGTGACTGTTCTCTTTGCGGAGTTGAAGGCCTACAAGACTGTCCGAACCGACACGGGGCAAGAACGCTACAACGTCCTCTGTGACCTGCTGGAGATCTGCTCGGAGGAAAGCGGCCGCTTGCACGAGCGAGCTATCACCTTGACGGAGCTGGCCCAAGTCTTGTGCTACCACAGCTACAGGCAGCAGACTGCCCCAGGTCTTGGCCTACCACAGCTACAGCCAGCAGACGGACTGGTGAGTGGACGCTGGAGCTCTGGGACCACCTCCCTTGTGTCCTTGAAAGTTCCCAAGGAGCATTTGAGGGCCCTCAGGGGGAGTTTTAAGGATCTGGAGTGTTATTGCTCTGGGTGTTTACTCTATTTGGGGTCCTGGGGTGTGTTTGTCCCTCCCCTTAAAATGCTCCAGGGCCTTTGGGGACAGAAGGCTATTTCTAATCCCTCTTCCCGGCAGCTCCTCCCTGGACTCGGTCTGTGAAGCCTTGAGGCTGCTGGAATTGGTGCCCAGGAGTGCCCAGAACCGGGACCAGCTTCTCGATGACCGGGCACAGGCTCTGCTCTGGCTCTACATCTGCACCTTGGAGTCCAAACTGGAAAAGGTGGG
>NW_009635457.1:7356-25910 GCF_000690535.1 Cariama cristata | reverse complement strand
TATATATATATATATAAATGCATCAGAGATGCTCCAGTCAGGGTGAGGGTTTGGCTCAGGCTTCAGTTAGCCCTTTCTGCCAGTGTAGTTGCCATTTTACAGTAGCATTACATGTAGCTTCCTTCTCTGACACAAGTTACAGTTATTTTGGTCAGTGCTAACTCTGCTTAGCAACACTTAGGGAGCTTCTAGGGGAGAGAAGCTGACATGACATCCACTATACAAAGCTTCTGGCATGCCCAAAACGAACAGGGAAGCCACACATGTGTTTGTGAAGCTAAATCTGATCCACTGTAGATACTCAACCATTTGTATTGCATTCCGGAATGGAAAACCTCTATTAGAGGCCTTAAAATTTCCACTTCATTCTTGGAGGTATTCAGAAGTCACCTGGACATGGTCCTGGGCAACCTGCTCTAGGTGACCCTGCTTAAGCAGGAGGGTTGGACAAGATGACCTTCAGAGGTCCCTTCCAACCTTAACCACTCTGATTCTGTGATGTGTGATCATAAGTGTTACCTTTGAAAAGCTTCATTGAAAGAGAAAGAGCGCCAAACCCTGGCTTAATACTGGGTGGTGGGTTCTTCTTAGATTCGTACCGGACATCAACAGTCTGCTTGATTGCATATGAACATACAAATTTCAATCTGACGGAAAAGGTTTAGCATTAGATTTTAGAAACCAATATACCTTGGACAATGTTCTTCTAGGGAATGACACTTACTGGTATACTGGTGTATCATTGCCAGGTCTGAAATAGAGTACTTCATTTTCATATATCATAGTTGTGCTATTGAACTGAAAGGTACATATTACAAACAGGACAGTTACATTAGAGTTTGCTTTGGTTTTAACACAATATCCACATCCCTTCACTCGACTGGCAGATTGCCCTGAGCACAGTATGCTTAGGAATGGTCAGAAATAACTGGCCAACAGCCCTATGCCTACTGAACTGAAGCTGACAGTTATGCCATAGTCAAGAAGAAACAGATTATTAGCTAACAATACCTTGAACATGAGCTAACACCCCAGAAAGAAGTGCACTGGGCCTAAGAGATCAGTTGTTCCAGTTGACAGAATCAGTGCCTAGCATAAGATGCAACACTTCCAGAAGCAAGCTGCTTTTGTGGTGACCTGAATTTGAGCATGACCTGGCCCTTTGTTATTCTGTCTGTTTTTTATTTATGCAATACGCAGATGGCAGGAACAGAACCAACTCTAGTCTTGGGCCAGGTAGTCATTAGCAACACCTAACCAGCTTTTGCAAGGCATACAACTATATGTCAACAGCATAAACTCACATTCAAGTCCATTACTAAACATTCAGAGGTGTCAAACCGGAGGCTAATTTCAGAAAGCACCTCTGGCCTTGAGAACTGTTTTTACCAAATAAGAACTTCTGCTCAACTGAATTTAGCTTCTCAAAAAGTCAGCTGTGACCTTCTTGCAGCTTCTGCTCAGCTCTAAACCTCTGCCCGTTCTAGTAATAACCCTACCCCAATGCAGAGTGAACTTCACGTGACTAAGCCCTTACCTTTCTACTTGTTCCACAAGTGTTCACATTGAACTTGAAGGTTGCGGTCTTCTCTGTCACTAGACTTGGTTTGCACTGTCTGTCCCTCAAGACAAGCATGCTTGTGTCCAGGTCTGCAAGTCCTACCAACTTCACCGCAGTAATAACTACAGTGCCATTGGGCAGGCACTCTGAAAGAAAAAAATATGATTTTCTATACAAATCAGGATTCAAGCTCTTTTATTCTGCAGCCTAGCACAATGAAGAGGTTCTGTATGGATTTGCTGGCAAGTGTTTTGGCAGCTCATGAGGATTAAGTTCTGAGCAAGACTGTCTTCAGTACCAACACTTGATTTTCTTCAAGCTAACTGCTAGTAGAATGTGCACTACATGGGTGAAGTCTGTGACTGCACTCACCTTTTTCCTCCCAAGAGGTCTCACCTCTCCCAAAGGGATTTTTTTAGCCAAGAATCTCAATGCATTTAATCCAGATGAGTAGCTTTGGAATGACTAATTTATAAACTGACCCTCTCTACCCCTAACGCCCTCCCCCCCAAAAAAACCCCCCTCACCAACCCAAAACAAAAACCCCAAACCAATCCCCAAACTCCTTTCAAAAAGTTTCATGCTTTTGGAGGTGTGAGGGTAAGTAGGAGTTTCCCACCTCCTCTACTAGATAGGATAGTCACTCCAATCTGTAATTTGACTTGCCTTGTAGCACATTACTTTGTAGGAAATCTGATAGGAAGATAGAGTGTCACACAAGTATAAACTCTGAAAACACTTCAGAATGCATGGGCTTGTGTGACCTAGTTATGCAACTCAAAGAGCATTAACAGCTAATCCTGAACATGGTATTACCTATTAGCTCTGAAGGTGAAAGTCTGCAGGAAACTGAGAAGTCCCTCCTATTAGCCAAGGTGATGCTGTCCTTCAAAGTTAAGTGGAGTGAAGCCTTTATTCCAGAGGTATGAAAATCCTAGAGAAGACAATCACAGGTTAAACAAGAGAATAGAGACACGCTTTTCAACTAAAGTATGCAAAAACCAAGAGGGTAGGTTATCACAAGTCAAAGGTACTAGTGCTTGATCAAAGTCAAATCCACAGGAGAGATCTTTAATCTAGAAGCAGTCACAATAAGCTTTTTCAGTCATTTTGCAAGAGAGTGAAATACCAACTCCATTGCATGTACAATCACCATTAAAGATAGCTCAGCCTTAAAGTACTGGCAGAATGTTTTTTTTCTTGACTGTTTCTGTCAATATTAACCAAGTGAAATTAAAGTGTACTTCTAAGGGCAGAAAATAGTCCTCCATTAATCCTTTGAAGCTTATCTCAAAGGGAAGTTTTATTTTATGACCATCAAGGACATAGCATGTCATGTTCATAGCTCACAGCTAAAACATGTCTTTTGATTGCTACACACTGACATCCTTACCTCATAGTCCACATGGGAAGAAAGAGAAGGGACAGAGATTGCCAAGTGAGTGCCATTGTCCCTCAGGCTGTAATTGTACTTCTGTGCAGCCTCTGGTGTCAGGGGCCAGTCTGAGATGAAGGGTAGCCAGTTTTGGTCCACATTCCCATGAGTGATAATGAGGTAAAGGTTCCTCTCATCACAAAACCCTCTTGCACTGGGCAGTACTGTAATACAGTCAAGAGTCAGCCAACATGCTAGCTGTCAAAGTTTAATAGGGCTATTGAAGACTGACAGCATTCCTGGCTGAAGTTAGCCCAGTTAACAGCTGAGTTCATAACCAGGTTAGTCACAGCCAGGCTGGTACAGTTTTACCCAAGTTCTGCTAGTTTACCTGCATCTTTAACAGCAGACACTGTTATGACTGGGACAGCGAAGGTCTCGCTTGTTGGATGGATTATGAATGCAAGTGTGACATTCAGGGTGTATGCTCTCATGTCCGCTGTCATGTACTAGGAAAATCACATTTAGAAACAAAAGTCACCAAGTGATATCATTTCTATATCATAGCATGCTGCAGTGTCTTAGTACACACCTCTTTCTTAATGCTTGATGCATCAAATAGGACTTGTATCACGTAGGTTTTGCTTCCATTAGCATATCTGATCTCATGTGTTAGATATCCATGCTGAACAGCTTCAGTTACAGCAACGGTTGCCCCCTCAATGGTTATGTTCACAAGCTCCACATCTGGGAGGAACATTCCCACTGTCACATTCATTAGCCTTGCACTCAGATTTGAGTCTGAAAAAGAACACAGTAACATTAAGCTCTTATCAGTACCCAAAATTTCAATAAATTCAATGTCAGGTTACTTACTGTTGGTTATAGCAAGTTCTACTTGTTCAAATGGTGTTTCTATTTCCTTGATGATAGTATGCTTGGTTAGTCCCCATTTGTTATCTTCCCACTGATGTTCCAAGAAGGGGTTGATGGTGTATTTTGCTCCATGCCGTCCACTGCTCACAGAAGTCTAGAATTTCACATCAACATCCTTTATTAAAACTTCGATGGAAATCACTTTAAAGTTGCATTGTAGCATCTCAAGGTCCAGCTAGAGCTACAGCTGCAAACAATTATTATTCTTAGTCCTGTGGTCCTGTTTTTATACTGGGAGAGAAGACTGAAGAAACACGACCTTCAAGGAATCATGAACTCTTAAGTGATACTTCCTATATCACTGTTATGGGCTCTATTTTTGCTTAAGAGTTTAAGATTATTTCAGAATACTCAAGAGACTTCCCTTCGAAAATTATCCCATGCTCCCATCTTTCAAGGCAATATGGGACTTTCACCAGTGAAAGGGCTCCTCCTGCAACTTCCTTTGAAGTTGAGTTGTTACATTTGCCCAGGATTCAGTTCACTCCAAGCAACTAGATTTAGATATATAGTCTCAGCCCGTCTCAGTATCATATGGTCTAGTGGACAAATGCGTTGTTCCTATTCTCTTAAATGGTCTGTGTAAAATACAACAGAAGCCACACATGTTTTGCAGTCCAGTTAGGACCGTCTCCAAGGAGTACGACATCAGGACTAAAAGGTGAAAGCTCTGTGTTAACCTGAGGAAGGCAACAAATCAACAGTTTCATATAGGATTCTGACCATCTGTGCTTGTAAGAAATGAAATTTTTCAAAGTGGTGCTTACAAGAGCTGTCTTTAGTCAGGACTTTTGTTATTTTTAATATATCCTTTCTTCCCCTTCATCCCCATCCTTCCTTTGGAATGAACAGGATAAAGAATTATTCCTTCCAAGAAAAAAAAAAAAAAAATAAAAAAGAAAACCAGAAAGAGTGCTTTACCTGTCAACATAAATGACTAACCTTGTAATAGCCACCTTCTGCACCTATTGGTATCTTCACTGTAATTGCATTTAAGTCATTCAATAACACGTATTTTCTGGAAGCCATTTCTTTGGCAGAGAGTTTGTGTAGATCCACACCAGCTTCAATAAGCACATCCTTAAAGCTAGTTGCTCCAGCAGAAAGTGGTTGAATATATTTTGGAACAGTCCAGATGATTGTTTTGTTAGTGTAGTCCACACCATCTTAGGGACAAGATATGAAAGCTGTCAGTTCATTAGTCTAGTTGTAAGTCAGTCCCTGTCCATTTAAGCACTGGAGCACAGTTCTCACCTACAGGACACGCCACAGCAGTATCCACCATCAGGACCATCCATTGCTGTTTATAAAATGTACTTGATCTTACTGTAGAAAAGGTAATTCCCTGAGCCTGTAGGAAGAGATCTAGTTAGACCTACATATCCTGGCAGCTTGCTAGGCCAGAATGAGCATACCAACCTCAACCAGCTGAGTTTGTGCAGCAGTGTATGGTACTCGCAGCAGAACCCTGGTATCTGTGGTGTTGAGTCCATAGCCTGCACTCCAAGCATCACTCACAAGCAGAGCCTTTTTTTCTTCTGGCTGATGAAACACTATTTGCCATATTGAGGCTTCTTCTGCTTTTGCCTACCCAGACAAATTCATCAGCAGTTTAAACATTCTGTTCAAAGTAACTGCTTATTTACTATATTGAATCATTTATTGTATTGAACTGCCCAGCAGTTTTTGTTGCCTGATTCTAAACACTGCTAATGCTATACTGCTCCAGCCTTCCCCTGCTCAGCCTCTCACATACAGAAAACTTTCCGTAGCAAGAACATTGAAGATTAACTGCACTGCTGCATTGCATATATAGGGTCCAAGAAAAAAAGCCTATCCACAGTTCACTGCTGGGCCCCATAGGGGGTCTTAGATATAGTTTTTGTTGCACAGTCTGTTGCCTGGGGAAGACTTGATTTCCAGGCCCTTTGATAAACTAGCTTCCATTTCTTCCTTGGAGACATCACCTACAGCTGTCTATATCTCTAACATATAAAGTCTCTATGCTAAAAACACTTGGTACATGAGTTCTGCTCTTCCCACTTAAGTGCTTTTTGAAAGAACATTTTGTACTGTGTGGACATAGAATAGAAAGATGTTGTGCCAGAAGTAGCATTAGCTTTTACTAGGAAAAAACCTGTAGTTTTACCTCTGGAAAGGCAAGAGTCCAGTCCTCATATTCACCTTGAATGAAGTCTTTTACAGATTGTGGAACCTCCCTCCTGATAGAAACCTGAAGGGAAAAAGCCACTGTAAGGTGTTTGCTGGTAGCACTTACTCTTTTGCCTTCAACACCGTACAAATCTTTTTCAGTACTTTCAGAACAATGTAAGATTGAGAAGGGAGACCAGCATTTCCTAAATGGAGCTGGGTCCACCCCACCCTTCAAGTAAAAAATGATGACATAAAATGCCGTCATGCATGGTGCATTATTTATAGTCCACTTGATTTCAGCTTCTTTTTATTTTCTGCATATCTTCCCATTTCTACTTCCAGTTAAAGCCAGAAATTTGTTCTTGTCTCCCATGTCCTCTTCAAAGAGGAGTCCTTTTTTCCCGTCTGCATTTCTCCCTAGCAAATTCAGTACGGAAACTTCCTTCAGAAAGTATACATTTCCATTATCATCTCAAATAAGATTTGTTGAGGTAACATTCAGTGAGTTCAATCCATTAGCTCAACCTTTTGAATACTATTTCACAACTTTATTGGCTATCAATACCAGCTAGTAGGCTAAGCATAATAGAAATGAATCACTAAAGTCAAGATACATGCTGTGCATTCACTAGTTAGCTGTTCATAGTAGGGCATTCAAATCCTGTTTCCAATACACATTCCTAGCATCTAATCAGTTTCCAAAGACAGCATCTTCCAGTACTTGCTTCCTTGCCTTACTTTAAGAACCTTCCCATAAGCAGTTCCAGTACTTACCTCCATGTAGTTAGTTTCACATACTAACTCTCTCAGACTCCATGGGCCATGATGGCAACTAGCACTTTTCAGATGAGTTGCAGCATTTTTCATATCAGGAGTATGTGATGCTTTGATTTGTAAAGTTACTGTGAACACATCTTTCTGCATGGACACAGGGAACACTTGCTTGTTAGACCAATTTTTCCTAGTTAGACACCACCTACCCTTCTGAATTCAAAGTAGCTTACAAAATCTACCCACCAGCTTCTGCATAGAAGAGAAACTCGATGCTGAAGCATTATTGTTTTCTACTTGGTTAACTACATAGGCTATATGCGTATAGGTGTGTAGCTACATAGCAACATAAATACTTTGGGGAACAGCTTCAACCTTTCACATAGCCCCAGAGCTGGACAAAAAAAAAAAATTATCCCTAAAATATAGCTGATCTTGTGTTTTATGATGTAGTAGCAGTGAGCAAGCACACAAGCAGTCAAAGCTTTTGAGCTTTTACACTAGCATCTCAGACACCAAATACTAGAGCAGAATGCAACACAGCTGTCAGACAGAATTCCCTATTCCTATCCAAGAGAAAGCAGTTGCCCTTCAAATGCATATGTGCTTCTTCATGTGTTCATCTGTGCTTTGCTGTAGGACATTCAAACGTCAATACCACAGAATATTCTCAGACCTCTGGATACATTCAGGGAGAATTAAATAATTTTCTGTTAATAGATGTTGAAGATGTTATGACATCTCAATTAATACCTATCAATAATTTGGTAATCTTTTGCATAAAGGTCATATACAGCAGCACCGTGGTCAAAATGCCTATAATAGACTTACCTCTAAGTGAGAATGGCAGCTTAGTGCAGAAGCACGAAACTCAATGTTACTCCAATTGCTGTAAGTTACTGTATAGCCACACTTTGATGCCATGGCCCCATCTAGCTCCCAGGCTATGCCAGATTGATCTATGGGCAATTAAGGAAGAGTAGTATTAATGGACATAACT
Source organism: Cariama cristata (assembly GCF_000690535.1). NCBI lineage: Eukaryota > Metazoa > Chordata > Aves > Cariamiformes > Cariamidae > Cariama > Cariama cristata. The sequence continues at coordinate 18,113 of NW_009635457.1, read as the reverse complement.
CCTGCTCTGCAACCTCCCTCAGCAAGCTGCCCTTGTCCCAGGGTTCAGCTGACCTTGCTTCAATGCAGCCCAGCTACGTACCCTGGGCTCAGACATAACAGAATTGCAAAGTGGTGAAAAAGAGCTGTAATAAAGTCTGTAGAAAGTAAGAAAGGTGAAATTACAGACAGACTGGCACAGGGAGCACTAGCAGCTCAAGGACTGAAGATGAAAAAAAATCTCCAGAGTGTAGAGATACTGAATCCTGAAGGGGCAAAAACCCCAGTAAGCACAGAACAATCAGTTAGGTCACCAGTGTCAAAGTCATCAGGATTGACAGATGATGACAACCTAGCAACAGCAGGAGTGTTTTCTGGGGCTGGCACAGGCCCATGTTTCTCTCTGATGCCTGCCTGGTCTGAGTTTCTTCAGGGGTCTTACCAGGATGACAAGAACACTAAAGCTCAGCTTGGAATTTTATAGGCTACAAAACTGTCTTTGTGGGCTTTTTTTTTTTTTAAAAAAAAAAAAAATCTCTCTTTTCCAAGAAGAACTGCTTTACACTTTCAAGCTGTACGTATCACAATTGTGGAGTGTTTTTACATATGGATGAAGACAACCTGAACAAAGAACATACTTTAAGTGGGTTTTTACACAAGTTTAACATTCTAGACAGATGGATGTTATGTTATGGACTATATCTAGTTAGACAGCTAACTAGCATGGAGAGCTAGTTCAAGGCTGAGTTTACATTTTATGCATATAATCTTACATCTGATGATGTTTATAGCCCAAAAGTTATCTCACTCTGCCCTTCCAGGGCACTCTGTGATACTTTTCACTCAAATGCAGCACTTGTTAATTACCAAGCCCATGGCCAGAGGGCTCAGCTGATATTTCTTAACTTCATTAAGAATTTATGTGCCTCCACCAGGTCCCTTAGCTTAACCAAGAAGGTGGAAAGCCGCTAGTGCAAAACCAGTGATGTTGTGCCAGCTTCAGCTAGTGAATTTTCAGAATAGTATGTGCTGTTTCTGGGGAACATTTTTACAAGGAGAGAAATCAACCAGCATTAATATGCCTAGAAACTACCAACTCCCATGTGCATCTCAATTTGAGTCCAAAGACAGATATGATTAGACTTGATAGTGCTAAGTTATTGCTCAACAAGGCTACAGGATAGGTTATACAGAATTAAAAGTGGCATTTGGCTGTTACTTACAATAAGGTGCAACCTACCAAGCTCTATAAGGTTAGAATAATGCAGAGAATTCTAGTATAGGAAGACCTCAGAGAATTTTAAACATTTCACCCTGTGTGATCCCCTCTCCAAACTCCTCTGTATCAACTTACCAACAACAGAAAAAGATAAATATTTGTCTTCAAAGTATGCTGCACTCAGTCTTATACGCAAAAGGTTCCCCAAGCACTCTGAACTCACAGGTCCTGTGTTGAAGGTATTGAAAGGCTAGTAAGTAGGGAATTAAAGGTAACGTGCAAACATAAACCTGTTACTTCCCAGATTGCTTTATAAAGTCAGTGCTGTAACAGTCAAATTCCAGCATCACCGGTAAGGAGGTGTTAGAGCTGGTTTTTTTTTGTAACCAGCAATACTTCCAAGAGAAAAGCCAGCCCTGAAATCAGTATTCCAGTGGTAACTGTGTCTGGTCAGCTGGCAATTCTACCTGCAACAGCCAGTCATGGAAACAGGATTTTGGAATAAGGACAAGAAAGTACTGAATTGGCTGCCCGAATCTGAATACCTTAAATGAAATAAAATAGAGCATCAGACTTCTGAAACACACACACTCCAACATCACCTATGAAAAAACCTGGAGATTGTTACATGAAAGCAGTTTACAGCAGCATTACCTGATCTCTCTTGGGTCCATGTTTCCAAGATTAATATCCCTATTAATAACAACCTGTAAGAGAAGAAAGGGATTGTCACAGCTGAAGCCGCTACTAACAGTTTGCTAACAAATTTCTGTGCTCAGAAGGTTCCAGTCTGGATATTAAACTGTTCTTAATCTTAGAGCTACAGATCTAGCTTGGTAATTGCAAAATGGGATTTCCTTGGCCACCACTAGAAATTTAGGGAAGGTAAATCAGAGAAGTTAATATATTTAACACCTTGAGTAGGACCATTTATGTTTAACATCCATGAAGCTCTCACCTCTGCACCAGGCTCAGCTCCATTGTGCACTTACTCAGCCTGTAGCACTTTTTGCCTTATAGTCACACATGAACAAAAACCTCCACCAGTTTTGCCTAGAAATCAAAGTCTTTCTAGCTTCTCATAGGCTGAAGTTAAATAGAAAGGCTGCCACCTTTATATTGATGACACTCATTTTCAGCTGTTTACCCTCCTAACTACAGACCTATAATTCACATCACCTGTTCATTTGCTTTGCTGATTAAATTTGCTCCTACCTAGATCCCTTCAGGTGCATGGCTGTCAGCTCCCAACTAGCAGGTTGTCAGGGGACAGTGGGATAACTGACACTGTTCTGGTAAAACATGTGGTAATTAATTTTTTTTTGGAGTTACTTCTTTTCACCCTGTTTCGTTTGTGGAGGATTTTACATAGCCTTCCTTAGGTATCTGAAGTCTGCCAGAGGCGAATGTGTAAAATGCAGTTTTAAGGCAATTGGTGTAACAAAAAAAGGAATGAATTGTTGACCTTTAAGGTAAGTGGCCAAAACTAGCAGTAAAACTGAACCTAGCTGGGGAATGATGGGTGTCACAAACTAAATGAAGAACTCATCCACTGGGTGATCAGTGAGACACCTAGACCAGAAATTATCCCCAAATTTGGGGAAAATTAACCCCAAAACTGTAGAGGAGTGGGTCAGACCACAAACAGATTGGTGTAAAGGACCTTGCCTTTGCTGTGTGCCAAAGACAGAGAAGTGATACCTGTGGCCCTGGGTCCAGAGCAGTGACAGTTTCCCACTGCCATCAGCATGGGTGCAATCTGGTCACCGTGGGTGATGCATTGGGGTGTGATGTCCTAGGGGGCTGCTGATGGTCAGGAGGTGGCCAGGTCATTTAGTGTGCAAAGGGGTTGCTGTGGTATCCATTCACATTTTCCGTAAGTGTTGAGCACTGTTTGTGTACAATTGTAGCAATATCAATTATCAATAGCATAACCAATAATAGCTGCAATGTTGTTTTATGTAATAAAGGGTGCTAGAATTCAGTATTCCTTGTCTTGGTCATCATTCAGTTCAGCTGTCAGTCACTGTGCAAATACATCCTCAAATCTCAAAGCTATCGTTCCCCTGTGGCAACGATAATGTCTTCTCTTTCATGGCTAAAATATTGCTTTCATTTCCCCGTTTTCTTTGTGCACACATGTATTTTCCAGCAACTTTACCAGGATTTAAGGAATATTCACCTTGTACTTGTTGGCACATGCCATTCTTCTGGTTGAAACACCTTTGCCAAGAAGCAAGCTTGGCAATGTTTCCTAATGAGTGGTCAGAATTGCCTATGCCCCTCTCTCTCTATTTCATATCTAGACTAACTTTATATTGGGAATTCTTTTGTCCTAGGCTTATGCCTGCAACATTTGGGTTTTGCTCCTTTCTTGGCGCACGTGAAGGCTGCAGGAGCAGCAGCGCTGGAGGATTTATTTGCAGTTAGCAGCGACGCCCTCCAGAGGGAGCCTCAGCCCCTCCGACCGGGCGGCTCAGCCCCGGCCCTCCAGCCCCGGCACCGCGTTCACTCCCAGTTTGCTCTTAAACCGAACACGGGTTCGTTTTAGACGGACATAGGTATTTATGCTGCTTGTCATGGCTAACCTTACTGCACCACTCTCAGGTCTTCAAGAGTATCAAAAAAATTAGTTGAATGTAAAACCCCCAAAGTTTGCAGTGCTCCAAGATGTTGGATTTTACCCCAGAAATGACTGGTTTGTGTTGCTGTTATTTCCTTCTGAAATTCCCTATATGATAAATTTTTATCTTTACAGGGCGTTTTCCTGAGAAGCACTATTCACCAAGGATATTATATAAATAATGGATTATAATAACAAATACGACCACAATCAGTCAGTCAGGAGTTAAATTTTGGCTAGCGCATCCATGTTTATTACTGTTGGAGTGGAGACCATTTGAGTTATGGCTTTATTTCACAGTGCAGTGTGTTTTTACAACATTACAGAAAGGTTGTTACACTTTTCCGGAACTTGATTTTAGGTACCACCAGGGAAGCGCCTGAGATTTCCTCTACCTTGCATCAACTCCACTTGACATTTAAAACAGATCTGCACTGCTGACAAGCCCGTCACACCAATTATATGGTGTCAAGGTTACTCATGCTTTTGCACCCTGAACAAATTCTAGCCATGTTCCCATTACTCATTCAACCCGCAAATACTCACATGCAGGCCGAGGTTATGGGGCAAAGTGACATCCTGAAGGTGTCTTATTCACTTCTTGTGGTTTAAACAGGATCACGATAACTAGCAACCATAAACTGGAATGGGAGGCGAATTGCACTAGTCCTGCTACAACTAAGCCTCATCACAGTGGTACTGAAAGTGTTACCCATCTAGTTTACCCACGCAATCACTGTTTGTTTGTTTCCTTCTTTTTCTTTTTTTACGAATGAACTGTAGATTAATTCCTAGACACTTTTATGTTTCTGTGTTGTTCTGGGGTTTTTTAATATTGTTTTTTTATTATGTAGCACATGTTGGCTTGGACCGTAATTATGATTCTGGGCAATACAACAACACAAATAAACCTGAGATTATTTATATCTAGTCAAACCTAAATTACCAGCTAACTTAACTAAAAAGTAAGAAGAAATCTTGTCTGTCACAATTTTAATTTCTAAAGAATATTGAAATTTAAAAGACTTTACTCAAACTCTATGGCCAAAACGTCCAAGATGAGAGATAAAATTTTCCTTCTGGCCTTTTAATCAGTATCAGGGCAAGAAGAGAAAGAAATGATGTAGTATTATGCACACTTTCAGGGCTAGTGACTATGTGGAACCGTGTGCTGGTATCAGCATATCTTAATGTTACCAACCTTTCAGCTGGTAACTGATAATTCTCCTACATCAGGCAGGGACTGGGCAGTAGGGTCAGATCATGTACTGCTATGACCCTTGGACGAAGGAAAATAGGAGGTCTGTACAATCTAATCTGGCTATCTGTTAAGCGCACCTTGAAAGCTATTTTGACTGCATGCAAAAATGCATAATAAATTAAAGTCAAATTGTAGTTCCTCTAGGATTAGGTAATAGATAATTCTATGCTAACAGGAATAATAAAGCTGAGAGGGATTTTGCAGTCTCACTTGTATAAAGCGACCCTTGTAAAACGTCCACCGGGAATTGTATTAGCCACATTCTTCACAGAGTTGCAATGCAGAATAATAGATATCAATCAAATGCTCTATCTATCTCTTTTTGTTTTCTCCTCCTCCCATGAATCTGTTCCTAGACAGTGTGTTTATGTGCTAGCCTAATTCAAATATTTTCCATGTAAGAGAAAATGGGGAGACAGAAAACACACAGTTCATCTGTAAGTGATATCTGCAAGACCAGACACATTAGATAGAACGAGGCCATTAACTAAAACTCAGCAACTTATGCTGGGCTGTCTCTGCTGCAAGATATGCCTCCTCTGGGAATACGAATGATTTCCTACATCATTGCTGACTTTCAGTTAGGCACAGTCCTGCTATGGGAGTACAGTAGAGCTAAGATCCTCAGACAGTCAGGAAACCATCTGTCTCTTTACGGGTTACGGGTAACTCTTCCCTGCTGGGCTGTCTCTGCTGCAAGATATGCCTCCTCTGGGAATACGAATGATTTCCTACATCATTGCTGACTTTCAGTTAGGCACAGTCCTGCTATGGGAGTACAGTAGAGCTAAGATCCTCAGACAGTCAGGAAACCATCTGTCTCAGAGTTACGGGTGGTTTTCTTTGGGGTCCCCTGTATCCAGGGGCAGTAGGTATGATGATTGTCAGCCGACAATTCAGATTAAAGCAGGGGTCAGCACATTTAAAAGGACAAATGTCCTGAGTTAAAGCTTTATAAGGCATGCTATGGTAATCCTTTCTTCTCTGAATAGGGTACAGCAGGGCATTTGAAAGCAGCCCCCCGCCAAGACTGTTGATCTTGACCATATTGTCTTGTGAAGGGCATCGTGTTTTGCACGCAGAGCATGCATGAAGCCATACCTCCGCCCCACCTTCTCCCCATTCCTTCTTTCTGAGTGTCATCTCCTTCAAGATGGTGGTACAAGAGCAGTGGATGCCCTCCACTGAACCGGGACCATAACTTACGGAGTTATCTATGAGATCTCCTATAATTGAGAATACCATTCTCAAAGCTTATCTGCATCAATAAAACTGATTCAAATTAAGCAAAAGAGTTACACCAGGAAGTAATTTGGCCCTTGAAGTCCAGTTAGGGTTTGAGAATAGGAATTTATGTGCAGTGGAGAGCAGTTTGTGGAAATATCTGGAACCAAATGCAAAACAATTTAGATTACTGTGATAGCACAAAAGCGCTTTGTGTAGACAATTTAAGACATCTGCCCATGGTCCAGACATCTGTGTGCAATGAATACAATTTTTGAGCTAGCTCTTTATTTATCATTCAGTGATGTCCATTAATAATTGCTGCCCCTGTACAACCCTGTCTTTGTCTATACATAGTTATATATGGTTACTTGACAACTATAATAAACAAGGAAAGAATTACTTGTTCTTAAATTGAAAATACAATCTGTGATCTAGTTCTATTTCAAATATAGACAAACACATTTTACTCTTCCCTCCCATTCTTTATTCGTCTATATTTGAAGATGCTATTGCACGTTTATATCCCTCAAAGTAACAGACACACAAACTAGCTCCTGTCATGCAGAAGGGTCATGCAGATACTATCCTTTTGTATTTTTAGCTCATCTTCAGTTTCAATCCTCCTGAGAAGCTGAAGAACCTGAAGTGCTCGGGCCTGTGCTCAGAAGCCAGGATTCTTCAGACAGATTTCTTTTCTTTGGTAACTTCCAACACTTCACTGGATTTATACTTGCTATTTCTCTGATTTGGACTCCTATCTTTTCTCTATTTAAGTAAAGTCTTTGGGATCTTGCAATATCATTTATTTATCCAGTAAGTAAGTCTTCGATGATGTAAGAAGGAAGAAAATTTTCTTTGGTGCAAGACCATGCACCAGTACTAATTAGACTTTGTAGCAACAGAGATAGCAAGTGAAAATAGTGTGTAATCACCAGCAAATAAACAGATTCGTTCCATCTGTTCAAGTAATTCCATGTCTTATTAGCAGTCAAAATGAAGCAATATAGAACCAAGAGAAGAGTAATCTTCCCAGAGTGTCTTTATAAAATTTAACTTGTAAGTCTCGTTGTTATTTATTTAAATACAGTTTTATGCTTGTTTATTGAAGTCTCTAATGTTTAATGCTGCAGTCTTGAATGAACAACAATCTAATCCTCTCTGATTTCAGTGGGCTTTGGATTAGGCTGTCAAAGTTTGGAACATGAGGTTGTCTGTGTTCCCAGCACACTGTAAACAGGGAAAAACTTTTTTTAATGATTGATTTATTTTGAAATTTGTAAGTGTATTCAATTGCATCAGTGTGTATCTGCATTGCTCTGCTGATAGAGCTCCATATTGCCTATGGGGAAGAAGATAAGTTCAAATTCAGATGACACGTTTCCTCTCCCCAGAGCTGGCAGCCATCCAGCATTAAGTTAAAGGTCTCACATAATGGTTAGGGGACAACTCTGGCTTTTTGCCAGATTTCCTTCTTCTGTGGAAAGAGATTCTAATCATAAAGAGCCAAATGATGAATGACCTTTATGCAGGACAATGAAATATATGGATAAGGCCTGGGAATATTCCCACCTTGTGCAATGAATTGTGTAAGGACCAAGTCAGTCTTTTGTATATTGAGACTACCCTATGAATAAGGCCAGAGAGGAAAAATGGGCTTAATTTTCAATTTGACTCCACAGCAGCCTGTGGAAAAGAATATACTAAAGAAAAGCCATGTTGACTCTTGCAAATTCCCCTTCCAATTTTTCTCCTCTTCACCTCGAGCAATGAGATACAACAGGAATCATTGCACCGAGCTAGAACATTATACTGAGATTGGGGCAGTCTGCTTCAAATTTTCTATGTGAACTTGGAAGTCTCTTTAGACATTGATATCTACATCCCCCATTTATAACACAGGGTTAATAATGTTTTACAGTACTGTTAGCCAAATGTCATGGTTTAATCCCAGCCAGCAGCTAAGCACCACACAGCTGCTGACTCACTTGTCTCACAGCAGGATGGGGGAGAGAATCGGAAGGGTAAAAGTGAGAAAAGTCATGGGTTGAGAAAAAGGCAGTTTAATAGGTAAAGCGAAAGCTATATGTGCAAGCAAAGGAAAACAAGGGATTCATTCACCTCTTCCCATGGGCAGGCAGGTGTTCAGCCATCTCCAGGGAAGCGGGGCACCATCATGCGTAATGGTGACTTGGGAAGACAAATGGCACCACTCCGAAGGTCCCTCCCTTCCTTCTTCTTCCCCCGTTTTTATATAACTGAGCATGATACGTATGACATGGAATATCCATTTGGTCATTTGGGGTCAGCTGTCCCAGCTGTGTTTCTTCCCAGCATCTTGTGCCCCCCCACCCTCCTCGCTGGTGGGGTGGGGTGAGAAGCAGAAGGCCCTAGATTAAGTATTTTACAGGAAAGAGAGAAGTTTGTGGCCTAAGAAGATACTGCTTACATCTTTTCTGTGTTTCAAGTACTCCTATTGATTCCATAATAAATGTCATTGAACATTCATTGGTTCCAGTCAAAAAAATGGCATTATGTCTTGATAATAAGTTTGACATTTGTTTTACTCCCAAATAGATATAAAGAACAGAAATAATGAAACACTTGGCAGAAGAGAAAGTTCAGGAAAACTGAACTTCAGCCTGGAAAGATGAAGAATTCAGAAGAAATTCAGTCTGGAAGAATTTAGGGGCTTTGCTTCAGCTTGCTTTGATGTTGGACTGAAATCTCTTGATGTTCTGTGGTATCATTTGGAGATTATAGACTAAATGTCTTTATGGTTGGACTCGATGATCTTAAAGGTCTTTTCCAATCTAAATGATTCTGTCATTCTATGACCTCACTGCTCTTGACAGTAGGCCAAATTCCCCTGCCATACTTCCCCATCTGCAATGCAATCTGGTGTCTCGATGGACAACAGTCTGTCCCACATCCTGGAAGATGTCGCATGGCAGGAGACTCCAGACTATGGAGAAGAACAGGAGACACTCAGCAACTGAACCACAGCTTCTACAAGGTACCATGGTAGCTGATGACAGTATGCCAATACTAATCATTTCAGAGTTGCATGGACACTTAGTAGTTTGGCAGTAAGTCATGGCAAGTTTTAATATAGATACTGATGTCATCTTGCTGAAAGGAATTACTCTATAGTAATTACAATTACAGTTGAAGGAGTCAGTCTGATGCTGAAATCTCAGGATGGATGAGGGATGTGGAAGTCACCTTTACTCAACACTAATCAGAATAGCTATGAGCCATTCAGGCATAACAACATACCCCCTCTGAACCTCATTTTGATTTGACCTTGACTTATATGTTAAGTTTTGCTTCTTAATTTCACTTTGTTGACAGAAAACACTTATTCACTAAGATTTCAGAGTTTGAGTCTAATAAAAAAATTCATAAATCGACCCTTTCTGATTTCATGTGAAACCTCAGTATTTTCTACTGAAAATGCCAACAGTTCTTTTTGCCTCCATTTCAAAAGAAGCAGCAGAAGATGGTTCTTAAAATCCCACAGTTTATCAAACAATTGAATATTTTTTTAATCATCTTACTATTATCACAGGAAACTAGGAATTGTTCTTTTGAAATCAGTGAAAAACAGGACAAGACTGCTGTCGCGTGACCGATGATCTAGCTCTGAACATGTTCTGGCTGTAATTTCATTATTTAGGTTGTAGGAGGGACGTAAAATTAGAGATTCTTGAAGAGTTCAGAAGTGCCTTTAGCGCAACTCTGAAAACACTTGTTTATTAGGTTATTTGACTCCTTTCAGAACAGGCTATGGTTTCACTATGCATTGCCTACAGTGGCAAAATTTCCTTAACATCTTCCCCCCTCCATGATCTGGTAGACCTTTCTGTCTTCATGCTGCGAGGTGCTGTCCCCATAGGAGCGTCATTTTGACTATTTATGGGGCTATGCTGGGGACTGAATTGGCCTACTGCACCACCGTTAGAAGAAAACATGCATTTTTGCAGTTCTAAATCAATGCTGGCGCAACTGGACGCAAGGAAAGGAACTGGATTGTTTTGGCGTGTGGGAGGGACCGTGCATAGAGATGGTGTACTGCTACTGATAACAGATTGTCAAACAATGTCTTTTCAACGGTAGATGTTTTGACTACTTCAGCCAGTTATAGCAGAGACAGGCAGGATCTGGCAACCTTGAATAGTAGGGAGTGTGACCTACTCCTCTCTTGAACTTAGATGACATGGCTCTAGTCAGAATGCCCAAGTGAGGCATCTGTAAAATGTGATTTGAACGTGGCATGTAAATACTAGGGAAGCCTCCTGAAAATTGTGGTTTAGATGCTTCATATCCTTGTCTGTTTATAAAACTGCTACGTTACTGTGCTGAACTTGCAGGTCCATTTGTAAGCCTGAGCCTGTGATATTGCCCAGCAAGAGCAAGCCTACCAGGAGAGTCCTGACTCTAAGAGCAGGA